>NC_091392.1:118901104-119201104 GCF_032191515.1 Phaenicophaeus curvirostris | reverse complement strand
TAAGCTTGAGCTTTCTGGCAATAGAAACTGAACAAATCTTAAAATATGTTAAGTTACAGAGTTAAATGCTTGTTCTTTATTTTTTTTGTTTGTTTTTTTTTTTTAAATGCCCTGTAGTTGTGTTATTTATGCAGTATGGCTCTTCCTATAAAAACTAACCTGGCAGTCATTCATAGAGGCATTTATCCTTGCTTGCTTATATTCATTCAGTTCCTCTCCTTGATAGTTTCACTATATAAACTACTTAACTATTTCTGGTGCTCACCTTAGCCATACTGATGACTTCTTATCCTTGTATTTGCACTGCATCAGGCATTTGCAGAGCTAAAGGTGCTCTGGAGTGACAGAATTTCCCATCTTGCAACATCCATGTTACATACCTATCTGGTCTGTTGGAAAATCTACCTCGTTTTGGTCCTTTCAGTGTATTCTCTTTCTTATTAGGAATACAGCTGCTGTGTTTTTATTCTCCTACAGGAGTGCCTATAGGACCCAGATGAGGCTGGAAGAGTGCTGAGCTAAGCACAGAGTTTACACAGTGTGTCACACTCCACCTTCAAAAGCTTGTGAGCCAAATAAACAGGACCAAGAGCAGGAGGAAAGAAAACAGGTGAAATAACAGGCTGAGGTCACACAGCAGACATTGGTGACAGCAGTGGGACCAGAACAGAGGCTTTCCTGAGAGTCCTAGAATAGCACAGAGTTGCAACAGGCACATTTTACAGAGAGGATCCTTGGGCTTTCAGGATTCAATAATTTTTTTGTTGCCTTTCCTTTGCTCCCCTTACATGTGACCAGCGGCAGCTGTGGTGCTGGCTATTGCCAAAGTAGTAAATAGAGTCTTCCATCCCCACTGAAAGGAGAGTGAATGATGTAATTTGGCTCCCTTTCACTCCTGCTCGCTGCCAATACATTATTTCTGTATCAGTGCACATGGCCATTTGGCATCAAACAAGACTCCTCTCTTTGTGTAAGTGGAAGCAGGATGTTAATTCTTTTTGATGTACAAGTAACACATCTGAAGCAGTGCAGCAGCATTTCTTTCAGGAGGCAACTGATTCTCAGTGTTCCCTAAAAAAACAGGCACGTGCGCTCCTTTCATTGCATGTGAAACAGCTGAGGAGGTAACCACACACCTCCTTTAGTGCAGACCTCCTAACTCCAAGTCAATTTTGTTGTGTACTTTTAATTTCAATGGGGTAGTAAGGCTGTTTGTGTTGCTTATTGTGGTAGTTCTGCTTCAGAACACCTCTGTGTTGATTCATTAAACGTCTTTTATTTCCACAACTTCTAAATTTAAGGAGTTTCCCCTTTAAAAGATGGAAGAAGGATTCAAGGTCTATGTTAACATATAAAGTCATATGGCACTCACAAGGCCGTATTTCTGCCTACTCTGCTTCCTTCTTCTGACCATATGAAAATATTTTTACTCCAGCGGCTTTCCATCAGATCATTAACTTCGGTTTATTGCCTATGGAGACAGTTCTATGAATTTTCCTTCTGGATTTTTGTGAATAGGAACAATTTGGAGGAAAGGGAGGGGAAGGAAAGTGATTACCTTCCCATGTCAGTCCAGATTTATGTGTTTGCCTGACCTACCTAAGACCTGGTATTACCATGTTTCTTCCTTGAGACTTCCTGTACCTCACATTGAATGGGGTGATGGTATCAACTAATCTTTTTTTTTTTTTTTTTTTTATCTCAGGAAAATAATTGAGCTTCCTGGACAAATGATGGATGCCAGTGGAGATGCTAGAACAAGCAGACAGGTGACTGCGAGTGCCTTTTGCACTTTGTGTCTGCCTCTATAAGGAAAGAGGTTGCTTTCTTTCACGTAGGACGGACCTACCGAAGTAACTGGGTCTGCAGTCTCTGGTTAATAGAAAATATACACTATTCTACCTCAATTTAATCAGGCTAAAGAGTGCTTGCACAGCATATACCAAAACAGACATGGAAATTCAGAGAGTGAGAGCACAAGTTGGTTCAGAACTTCTCCCCAGGGCTGTTCTTTTAACCAAGACAGCACCAAGGCATAATTTTTTGAACTGCACAGTAATTTTCAGCTTGACAGTTCTCTTTCATTTCTACTGCATTTTCAAGTTGGCTTACCTAAGATACCAGAGGCAGACTCACATGTCTGTTCACTGGAACGTTGCTAATGAATGGTTGAAGGTTTTCATTGCCTTTGTGAGATGACACAGAGGCTTGCTCCTTCCTTTAGTGTTTGGCAGTCAAAGCAAAGGAGGCAGACTGGGCATGCCTGCTTCTGTGGAATCCAGACTCTCTAGTATAGTTATGTTTACTACTGCATGCTTAAGGATAAATCCAGTGGATGCTTAAGCATCCATAAGTGGCTCTGGCCACTTATGTTAGAATCTAACTTCTGTTAGATTCAAGAATGGCATTAATGGCAAGAGCCAGAGGCTGTGGAAAATGTCCTAACAACCAAACCAAACTTTCATCAGGGAGAAAACTGGATTTTGGACTGGGACCAAATGTAAGTTTTGGGAGAGGAAGGATCAGCTGGTCAAAATATCACACCTACAGAACTGTCCTTAGCTTCTGACTTTATTTGACACTGCTTAAAATGGAAGCTAAGCCAGTGACAGGTTTGGAAACTCCTGAGCTGTAGACCCAAAGAAGGAGATTCACATCTACAATCCAGAACTGGAACCAGATGTAAATTGTGGAACAGAGCCTTTGCCTGTACAGGAAGGTTTAGACTTAGTTTTCTATGAGCTACCTCTGTTGCTGAGACAGCGAGTAACAGGTGACATTTTTTTTCAGGAGATAGCCATCCCTCCCCACTAATGCTTATGTGTGGGAGACAGACAAGGACCTGTATGTGGGGCAGAAGACAAGATGTGCAGTGTCTTCTCTGTTGTTTGTGACAAATATGCGATGCCCTCACTCCCTTGGTAATGAGAAAGACTTTCCCCTCTGATCTGTCCATGTTTGCCTGTATGTGTTTGCATGTATGTATGTACATCTGCCCAATATCTTAGCTCTAATTAGTTTATAGGAAGGATTCAAAACCCCATCTTAAGAGTTGGCCGTTTGTGTGTATCTTCTCTTACAACCTATAAACAAAGTCCCACGGCTCCATGGGTGCTCTAGTTGGAGCTTTGCTTCCCACATCTCTCCCATAGTCAGAGATGGTCCTAAGTACATCCATACAGCACTATAATAAATTATACAATTACTCTTGCATAAGGCACAGTTTCAAAGACAACTATTTTATCAGAAAGTGCATTTCTATGGAGTTTATTTCTCCTTTCCTGCTATACATTTACTTCTTTTCACTGCAATAAAACTCTGAACAGAGGGGATGTGGAAATCTGGATGTCAGTTCAAAATTTTGTAGTAAATAATTCACAGTAATATAAGGATAAATTGCTTTTTGTTGACTGAAGCTCATACAGAGCATTGTATGCAGCTCAGTCCTGATAAACCTGGTCATCTCTGGATACATAAATTTAGAGTCTGCCTTCTTTTTTAATCACTGGGCTGATATCATACAGGGTATATTAAGACTAGTTCCAGGTATCATCACAAGGGAGGGGTAATGTATGTTACAGCTGGCTGAGGAAAGCACAGGGCAGTTATTTCTTTCATCTCAGACCCTTTTCTCCTTTACTGTTTTTGCCACTGAGAAAAAGAAAACAGAGAGGTGAAATGTGAAGCTTTCCACTTGCCTTCATCTGTTAACCAATTTATTTTTTTAAGGCAGAGGAAATGGAAGAGTAAAGAAGGTGAAGGTAGGAGTATGTTTTAATCTACAGAAGACCTAGGTCAGCAAATAAATGCAATCAGTCTTAGAGTTATTGTGATCTATGTCAGTCATGTTAACTTGTTGAACCAATGACCTGTGGCTCCCACCTTGAGCGTGGCTGGAAATATTAGTTTTAACAGTGCTCAGGACGGCAGGTGCAGCATAGCCTTCCTGATGCTGCTAACAGTGACAGAAAACTATCTGGATTATGGAAACTAAACCAAACCAAACAAATGGAAAACAGCAACCCCTGTCTCCACAGCTGGTTGACAGAACTTTAATTCAGATATCATCCAAAACATTAATCTTTGCTTAGTTTCCAAATCTGAGCTGAAACAGGCAGGCTAGAGTTACTGCACTTAGTATCATAACGTGCTTTTTGAAGTTGCTTTAATCTTTTTGATCCATGACAGGGTAAAATGTCGGGGTCTGACAGAGCTGACAACTCTGCAATGGGTAATCTGGTTTATAAGAGCATTGTCTTGGATTACCAAGCAAGTCAAGGAGAAAAAGATACTGGTGGAGAAGGTTTCAGGTTATCAATTGCATTTATGATAACAGACCGCTGAATAGAATGGTTGCACACTTATGAGAGAAGGACGAGTGGGAAAGAATCTTTCTGTTTCTATTTCATGCTTCTTAAGCGATAGGGCACAAATTTTCATGCAGCACCACATGTGCTCTGTGTTTATTACTGTTTTGATAGCTAGCCTTGCAAAGTAGGGCTCATGAGTGTAGATGATTTGAAAATAATGACTCTGACATTATATGACCTTTAGGTACGTTGTCAGCCACACGCCATTTTATGAATAAAAGAATACTTTTTTGGCTGTGGGAGTCTGTTGATGGAAGAGGTTTAAATGTAATAATGCCAGAGTTATAGTCAAACAAACTGACAGTCCTTGTGGAACTCACTGTAGGTGACATGAGATTATTTCTGTGCATGGTAATGTATTTGCTTTTAAATGCCGTCACTAGTTTGATAATTATAGAATTTTTCATATTGTGGCTGGCAGGGAGTCAAGGCTGAATCTTACCAGTCTGTAAAAGTGTGAGATGCAAAAGTATGCTGTAAATTGGAAGAGTTTAGTCAGAGTTTGCGCATGCATCTGGTAAATATATATTTAAGATGCTACAGGAGAGAGTGTTTAGTCTTTTCTCTTCAGAGTCAGCACAATGTTTGATGATGCTTTATTAGTATCCAACATATTGGCAGGAAGGCTCTTTAGACCTCTTTGTTGCAAGCGATCCGTAAACAACCACCACCCAAAGCCTATCTTTTCCCAGTTTGGTTAGGTACATGGTGATTTGTTTAGTTCCTTGAATCCAGCTTTTACTGCTGGTGTTTTTAGATGCAGCCAGTGCAGGAAGCTTCAAAAGGGAATGGCAGGTAGCTTGGCACTTGTATCTGCAGCATGACTGTGTCACATGTGGGCAAAGCTGGCCAGTCATGATGGAAAATCTGCCTGACTAATAAAGATCTGTTCCTTGAAATGATATTTTTTTTGTGAGCCGAGATCTTTTATGCTGCCTGGGCAACGTTCCAGCTTTGTCAGAGTCATGTCACAGAAAATGTTTTGGGACATTACGAAGACAGAATACAACATACATACGTGCAAGAATACTGCAGTAGTATTTATGCACTCAGAAGCACATTCATTTCTTTATTCCACTATGTTAACAGGCTGCTCACTGATAGAGAAAATATGCTTACTGTGTACTGCATTCATGTCTAGTTACAAATTAAAAATTCTTCTCTTAGGAAGATCCGTCTGTATTGTGCAGGTGTGTGTGGAATTCTGAGCATTTCAGTGACTCTACGTCTTCTTATTTTAGTTAGAGTGGTCTGAAGCAAAATTTCTAAATTCAAAAGAAAACTTAAACATGACATGATTTTCCAGAGCACTGAATTCTAGATGTATGCAAATTACTTTTTTTTTAATACTTTGGCAAGTGTAAAACTTATCATCTCCAGCTGACAATATTTTTAGCAAATATATATATAGGGGTTTTTTTTGCTAGGATGGAAATGAAATCAGCAGTTTTGAAGTTAAAACCTGTTAAAAAGCTCCAGTGAAAATACGGTTTTCTTTCAAATGTGAAGTGGTTTATAATATGAAAGTTAAAAAGTTTTGTTTCAAAATATTAAAATAGAATATTTGGACATTACTATAGAGCAAAATATTTGATTGAAATTGAGATATTCATCATTTCAGCATCACAGAATCTGCATTTTTAACTGAAATAAAATGTCATTAAGAAGTACTAGTTTTGCCTAGACTTTTGTTAAAGCAAGCTAATTATTTAAGCACATCACTCTGGAATTAGCAATATAATATCAGTTTATGGGTTTGTAGTGATTTTTTTAGAATGAAATAGAAAACCAGTGGTGCACTGTTGTTTCATATAAAACCAGCAAGAATGAAGTCAATAGGAACACCAGACAAGGGAATACAGCAGAGTGAAGACACTGTAAGGGTTTATTTACTCTAAGTTTGTTTACTAGCATCATCAAAACTACATTAGTAATTTATTGGACTAGTTCAGGCTAGGTGGCTCAGCTTTCCTCAAACAAAACAGCTGTTTATTTGACCATGTGCTGACCTGTTCATATTCTTTTGATTCTCTTCTTATTATTATCAACAGTCCTATAATACCTACCTAGCTTTGCAGGGAGCTTTATTTTCACAGATCAGTTTCTTTCACAAAGCAAAATTTTAAAAAAAGATACATTTTTCCCAGCAGTTCTCCCACTTCCACATTTTTTTTTTTAAAACTGATAAATGTCTTCTAAATTGCTAAATCAGGAGTATTTATCGACTGCCAGCTGTCTCTGCTGGTAGGATGTTGGAGCGGAGTTGTTTACACCAAGGACTTAGAACAATTATCTTATTATAATAAGATAGTCTATGAGTAACCAAAGCCTTGTTTCGAAGCCTTTCGTGACTGATGGTTGGATTCTCTGGTGTCTAATTTGTCATAAGATCTGACTGGAGGTTTTCACTACAGCTGCAGAACAGCTACAGATTTTTCCCATACCATCTGCTCCTTCCAGCCATCTTCCTCTGTTTCTCTCAGCCTCTGATGTGTAACAAGATTCTCTAACATGTGCTCATGTTAGACAAATACTTCCATGGCAGTACTATGAGATCTTGACCTTTTACCAGCTCTCCTTTATTCCTAGTTCTAGAAGACGAGGCTTATTACAAACCTTTATACCTTGGTCAAATTTGGTTGAAATCAGCCAAGATTTTAAAAATAGATGTTGGCATAAGAAATAATCTCAGTGGCACACACATTCCTAAAAATACTCACTTTCAAACACACAGAATGAAACAAGGCTAACACATCTCAGAGGTACCACATTCCATATAATTCAACACTTCTGGAGCTATAGAACATCTGTGTGAACACTGACAAATTTTAGGCTTCTTATGTCTTACGGGTTTCCTTATTGTAACCTTATTGTGATGCAGCCAAGCAATAAAATCAACGAAATTCAACGAATATGCAATGAACTCACTGATAAAAAACGTTTGAAAATTCCCACCTCAAAAATGCATTAAGAAATTAAACAGCAAATTGGAAGGGTGAAGTTATTCTCATGGAATGATACATGATTAAAAGACAGAAAATAAATCTGAGTTGAAATTCCCAGTTATCACAAAGCAGAAAATGCTGCAAGGGGTTACCACCAAGATCTGTTCTGGAACTTTTGCTCTCTGATGTATTGATGAATGATCTGGGAAGGAGAGCAAAGAAATGTGAAACCTTTACTGAGGACCAATAAAATATGAAATTGACTATGAAGACTTGCAGGAGCATGGCTTGACACCAGGTGATGGGCAATAAAGCAATAGGTGAAATTATCTTTCTATCAGCTGAAAACCTGATGCGCATGTAGAAAACCAATCCTGCCTGTACATAAAGAGCTACCAGTTCCACATCAGATGCTACCATGCAAGGAATTAGATGTTCAGATTGGTGTAGGCTGCTCTGTGAAAATAGCTCACTGTTCAGGGGCAGTCAGACAGAGAGCTAGAAATTGTTAGCAAAGAGAGGAAAGAGGCAAGGATAAACAGAAAAAAACCCCAAATCAAACACAAAAGCAACGGAAAGCATGTCTTTAATTCAGCAAATAATGCAGTGATGCACCTGAATTATACGGTTCCAATCTTCTCTTCTCTAGAACCAGAAAAGAACCAACAAAAGCACTAAAAAGGGCAACACAGATGACTGCTGTTAGGGAATACTTTCTGTTCAATGAGAAACTAAATGGAACAGTTATCTTCAATGAAGAAAAAGAATGAGATACGAATGATTTTCAAAATCATAGGTGATGCTGAAAAGAGCAAAATTATTTTTTATACCGTGCAAGTAATGGCTTTCAAGTGAAACTCTCAAACCAAGGTTTTAAAAGAAACAACAGGCAGACTTCACCACACGGTACATAATTAAACAACAGAGCTTATTGCCACAGGGTGTTGCAGAAGCCAAGAGTATAAATTCGTTAACAAAGCAATTAGACAAGCTCACAAATGACAACTCCATCCATGGTTACTAAACAACAAGACGCCAATTCACTTCAGGCTGAAAAAGTCCCTGTTTCACATTTTCTCTGTTCCAATACTTTGTTCTCAAGTTACTATTACTGTTTGACATCAGACACGGGATACATGGATAGATGGACTTCTGGTTTGGCCTAATATAACCTCCCTTATGGTCTTGATTGTGATACAGAGAAACAGGAGGTGAGATGTTCAAGGCTACTTATGGGATGTCCATCAGAACTGGAATTAGAGTTCAGAACTGTTTCTTTTCTTGAACCATTGACAGGTTGCTGGGGGAAACCTCTTCCTTGTCTCTATATTTTACAATTCTTCAAGATTCACTTTCATTCTTTATAGATTGCAGATTGTGGTTAAGTACCTCCAGGAGAGTCTGAGAGTATTTGGAAAGGAGCCTGGCCTTTGGGAAATATGTATGAATATAAACAGATCAAACAGAATTTACCACAACCTTGTGCATCACTACTGAATTTTGGTTGAAATCTCAGCAGGCAATCATCTGATGTAACAAGGAAAGAACTGCTCGTAGTCCTTCTGGGTCTCTGGAAGATTTTAAATTCTTCCTAATCCTCTATGGAATTAATTGGAAAATATGCAGTTACAGAAATATTTTTGGAACTCTGGAAACAATTTTCTCTAAACCAGCTTGCCTAAGAACTAAAATGGATTTGAATGTTTCAAGAATTTCAAAGACAGAGATAATAAATGACATTTTTCCAGAAAATGATCATAACATTAATTCTGTAATGGGCTTCAAATGAGAAGGTATCTGCAATGGCTGTAGTAAAGAAACTTGCTGAAAATAAGCTGTTCTCTAATAAAGAAAATAAAAGACACTGGAGGTTGAGACCAAAGCTACAAATCAATTAATTTGTGATTCAAATGCAGAACTTATTCAATTGGAATGGACCTATGTACATGAAAAGTGAATGTGGCCTCTGGAGTCCACTGTAGGCACTTTTAAATTTAATTATGGCCTAAATACCTTTTTCATTGGGAAATAAAAAGGATTTTAGAATGTCAAGCCTCCTTGCTGGTGTTTTCTCTAGTACCAGGGGATATTGTGACAATAGAGAAGAGAAGACAGTTACTGTATGTTAATTATTTTATATTCAATTGCAACCAAATTGGTGCATACAGTATAAATCAGGAAAGAATTTTAAATAAAAATATATAGTCAAAAGAAACGTATTTGGAGAGGAGTTATTCCATTAAAGGGCCAAAGTAAAGCTTACTGCAGGACACGACAGAAATTCACCTGCTTTTTATTTCCTAGGGCGCTGCAATTGCCCTCCTCAAAAGGAAGAAAACCAACCATTTCAGCACAGCTGAGGAGCTGCGAGGTAGAAGGGAAGGAAGCAGCAGGCAGGCTTTCTGGGCAACACTGGAGACTCCATGGGCACAGATTTCTTCTGAGTCACTTAGGCATGATTTGGGATCGATTTTTAAATGCAATAGTAAGCAGCGTAAAATGGGTACTGAGTAATTTGATAAATCAGGCATTGGAAATGCCCTTGTTTCTGTTCTGTTCTGTTGTTTCAGATCAAGGAAATGCCTTGTGCTACAGTAGCACAACTGAATGAAGGAGTCATGGCTACGGCATTCGTGTCCTCTAGAGCCCTCACTCTCTGATGGCAGTGGGCACAGGTTGCTCTAATTTCTGCTAAGGGACTGGGTTATCACACAGAGAGCTGAGGTCAGGCCTTCATCTTTTGGGACTTGGCTCTTTGCTGATGCTCAGCTGCAGCTAGGAATCTGGGTCATGGTGTCTTGCTCACAGAGTGCAGTCCAGGACTGTGCTTATTGAAGAGAGGTTAATCTCTGTGTATGATTGTGTCTGCAAATCATGTCAACAGTTCATTTCTAATAATAGCCTGGCTTCACCAGATGTTTCCAGAAATCATTCCGCTCCAAAAGTGTGAGGTTGTGACTTGCTTTCTTTAAGTATAAATGAGATGATGTGTGATGGTACCTGGTTTAGACCAGGAAGTGAGGAAATATGGAGCAATGGCCCGTATTTACACTATACAAATCAGATATGGAATACAACCCACCAAATTATCTTTTCCCTTGTATCCACCTTTAAAAGATTGTCTGCTGAAATGCACTGCCTAGAGTTTTGTCCAGTCTATGCTTTTATTTTATTGTGTTATTTTTTTTGATCTATATTAATTCCATTCACTCAGCTTCACCACCTGTACCTTTGACAATGGATTACAAGAGCCATCAGTTCTAAGGCAAAAGCAGTCAATGAGATCATCTAAGAAAAAAAAAATTAATTTGGGTTTCTTAATGTCCTAAAAGTTGCCCCTCAGCAACATCTCCATTCTCCAAAACATCCCAGCAGTAATTGATTTTGCAATACACCTAAGAGCACAGCAATTTTCTGCTATTTGTTGTAGATGCCAAAGTCGATGCATGAACCACATTGGCAAACTCCCTCCTTTTAAACCAGCCTCAGGAGTTTCCATTGAGCTGGGCTCTGACAATACCTACTCGAGGAGCTCTTCTTGCTTCCATGGGAGAAAACACGCAGTGATCCAGCAGTCTGCAACAGCTTTGCCACAGAAGATTTCAATCAGAGGCTCAAATAATGAACTTCATGGCAGTCCTGACTGCTCCATGTCAGCCCCCTAGGGCTTCCCTTACCTGCCCACAGCCCAGGATCCCATGCCAGCTCCTTCAGCGATGCTGAAGCGGGGCCAGTTTCTAACTGCCCACTGCCACTGTTCTGCTCGGCCACTGCCCTGCTAAGCCAGGTCCACGCATGAGTCCACATGCCAGCCCACGACTCAAGGAGAGACAAGATGTCCAGTGCTGAAGCTTCCTAAGTGTCCCCGGATGCTCCTGGCTGGGGGGCGGATGGGCTCTGTCCTGCCGCCCCTGCCTTAGAGATCCTCCAACACTCCCTTTTCCACGGAGCTATCAGCCTGGCTGCAGCCTGATAGCAGTTAGAAGTGGCAGAGCTGTAAGGAGATGATAGAGCCAAGAGGAGCCCTCAGATGAATGCCAGTCCTGCTTTCTAGTGACTAGGCAGCTGTGCCAGCCTCTGCTATAAGAAGATTTAGGCTTTGCCACATGCCAAGAGCCCCAGGAGAGGAACATCAACTTCTAAATATGTCTGTAATTCCCTTCCTACCATTATTATTTTCCTGTTAGTCCTTAGCAGGGGATTGTGAGCATTGCCCTGAGCCTCCTTCATGCACCAAGGGCCTGGAATGTACCTCCATGGGGCAGGACCACCCATCCTGGGCCACCCGGAGCCCTGCACCTCCCTGCCTGCCGCGGCACCTTGCTGCTGAGTGGCGAACGGTCGGCTGCGGTGCGATGCTGGAGGGATGCTGTGATCTGGCAGGATGGATGGCAGGTCTGTTCCCTCCGAGTCTGACCTCAGATAAATCCTCATCAGGAATGCACAGCCAGGCTCCTCCTTTGCCAGGGTATAATACATTACATTCTTAACAGAGGAAAAAAGTTAATTACTTTCCAGATGCATTAGGGGAGTAGCTGTGAGTGCTTTCCTGTTCATCTTTTATTTATTATATATTACCTAACTGTTTAAAAATTTATTGTTGTGATGCCTATAATTGTCTGGGTTACAACAGACCACGCTTACTGTATGTTTTATTTTCAGAGCCTCTACCATATACTTTGCAAGACAGGAAGCTGGGTGCCTGAATGTCATTTTGCGAGCAAGAAAAATGCTTCCCTCTGCCCAGCAAACATTTAGGGCCAGACTCATTCCTTGAGTCTGTATTGCCGTGTTAGGACTTTCTGGCCAGAGCACTTAAGGGCACTGATTTGCCAAGCCAGGGTAATCAATATTCTCCTGTTAACAGGCAAACTGTTGCATAAGCAGATCTACTAAATATCTGCATGTAGTGGTCCAGGCAGCTACTCACTCCACAGGCAAACTGGCATTTTTCTCTACTGTTGATAAAAATGTAGTTTCTGCTCTATTCTAATAATTATTTCTTATAATTCACTTAAAATTATATTATCTGTAGTCAGAGTCTCTTTTCCTTATGTCCATCAGTATCCTCTAATTCTTAAGATAATTTATGTCCCAGTGCAAAGAAGAGGAAAGTCTTTATGTTGATTTTGAATATATCCTTAAAAAAAACCCAACCAAAAAAAAATATCAAACAAAATTGACCCACTAACATAAACCTCATTTGCACTGTTTGCAGGTTTTTTCACATCTCAGTTTAAGCCCATTTATAACACTGATATATTCTTTTTTACTTTATTAATTTTCCTAATTCTTCATTTTCATGCCTTTTAGTAGCACAGCTCTTCCTGAAAGCTTCACAATACCCACAAATAGAAAAAAAAGTTCCTTAAAATAAAATCTGCTTCATCACCATCTTGTCATCCAGTCTACAAGACAGTGTTTCCACTGACTTCTCTAAGCTGTGGATAAGGCCCCATATGTCTTAATTACAGAGCTTAGCATAAGCTCTTCGCACAGAGTGCAGATTTGTCATTGCATTGTGCTGTACTGTACACTGTTATTTGTAGGAGGCTGATGCCTGCAAAACAGTTTTGACAAGGGCATCACTGGCCTTGTAGCGACAGACAATTCTGTCCCAAAGATCTTGTGAGCTACGCAGGAAAGATGGACACAATATGGTGGTGGGAGGACACCCCTGGAGAAGAAAAGAACCTTGCTCAGTGCTGCATTGGAGATTTGCAATAGAGGTACAATGCTTTGTAAAACCAGCTCACAAGCTAATATTATGAGATCACTCTATTTTGAAAGAATCATGGTTTAGTCCCCTCGCAGCTTCATTGGAACCTAAATGCAGGGCATTTGTTGTTCCCAACTCCCTAGGGTGAAGAGAAAAGGAAAATGAGGGAAAGAAACATGTGGGTAGGAAACTAAAACTAAAATAGCTTTAATTAAACAATAATAATAAAAAGGAAACCAATAATATTGATAAAAAGATAATAAAACATTTACCAATATCCAAACCCAGAACCCCTGGTGACTCTGTGTCATGACCGACACTGCAGGGCAGGAATTGGGGAGTGTCCCAGGCTGGAGTCAGCAGCAGATGGGAGCTAGATTCAGGAACTGGATTTGGGAACTTGAATTCAGGAATGCATCCATTGGGATCAGGGACAGAAGGATGGATGAGGTTCTCACTGGACACCAACCATCAAAAGAGAGAGCTTGACCCTTGTGATGCCTCATCTTTATACTGAGTATGACGTATATATCATGGAATACTTCGTTGGCCAGTTTTGGGTCACCTGTACTGTTAGCTCCTCCCTGCTGGTGCAACCCATTTTCAGGCTTTTGACTTCGGCATTCCGTGAACTCAAGGATACTCTCGGTTTCTATAGGAATAAGTGTAAGCAATGGCCTTTATGCATACCAGTGCTTTATTGCTTTGGTGATAGCTACACATAGTAAGCAATATCACTTCTATAGACAGACATTTTCTGAAGAACATGTCGTTAACTTTCAGAAAAACATGTTGTTAACTTTCAGAAAATAAAGTTATTTAGAAGAGGCTGAAGTTAGAAAATTCATTTTGCTTTAGCTCAAACCAGGATAGAAAGTAAACTGAGTCTTCACTGAAATGCTGTGACCACATAGACTCCTTTCCCAGTATCTTTACTGAACACTTTCTTTTTGCAGACATCTGCCAATTTTGACACAGGTTGCTGAACCTTGTCTTTAACCATTTCTATCGGTGTTGCAACATTTAGCCATCATTTGCTGGCTGGCCAGGACCAAAGATGGTAATTTCTTCATGTTTCATCTTCAGGATTATGTCGTATTGGCCCTCTGTGTAGCTCATGGACAGAGTGTTTTTCAAACACAGTGCTGATGACAGTGGAAAGACTTTTTGAACCTGGAGGTTGCAGCTGCTTCTGGTCAGCTGGTAACTCAAACATTCAGCCTGCCAACATTCCCCAAATACCTTTGGTTATTTCAACGCCAGTATGCACTTGCTGGGCATTAACAGGAACTTGAATTCTTCCTGCCATTCCAGATAAGGCTTTATTATCCTTATTTGTCCCAGTGACTGTGGTGCAACTGTCTTTTTTAAAAACTAACTATTTATGAATGCAGGTTGCTGGTTTGTCACTGAACTCATAACCACCTGAAGTATTTTCTCTCTTATTCTCTATTTTAGACCTTCTCAATTTCAATCTTATTCTCAATTTTCTCATCATGACTCATGTTTTGATCAGTGTTAACATTCTCAGAGTCACTAGGCATATGTATTCCCCCATAGCTTCAGAAGGCAATAACTTCAGCAGAGGAATCAACCACTGCTGACTTCTCTTGATCTTTTCCCCAGGAGTTCCTGGAATGTGGAAGTATTTCTCAGGGCTAAGTCTCATTTTCTCACCAGTCTATTCAGAAAGCCTGAACCAGATGGTTCACGATAATAATGTTCATGCTTTCTGTAAGCAAGACTTTATTAGCTCGTGTAACCTGAGACTGCCTTAGGCAGTGTCTTGTATCATAGTCCCTCATGGCCTACTGTCAGGGGGCAGTTACAAAATCTAAATAGGCTCTATTCTGTTTCATTCTCCAGGGGTATGGACTGACAGAGTCTGCTAGCCTGTCTTTACTTCCAATCCAAACAGGAGAATCAGGGCTGCTCAACTAGAAAAGGACCAACATCCACTTATCCACCCCAATGACTATTTCCAACTTCCAGGCTATCCCAGACCAGGATTCTAAACGAGTCTTCCTAAATGCCCTCCAAAACTTCCCATATCTAAGTGAGATGGTAGATGTTCTCTATCTCCCTGATGATTTGCGTCCTTCCAGCACAATGACTTTGTCTTAGGAGGGTTTGTAGCATAGTTTCTTTCAAAGAGAGAAGCCAGATTCTCTGCCCAGGTCTTTAAAGGCATTTGTTTTAAGAGTGTGGTAGAAGTCATCAAATACCATTAAAAGTTGATATTCCAGTCATCCCTGATGTCTACAGCTCATTCATTTCCAGTTCCTCAAGCTCTTTTGTTCACTTCCCATCAGATAGTAAGGACCCTCTGCCCTCAAACCAATGTCTCTAGATTTCCACACAGATTTGATTCTCCTTTCTTATGCTTCTGGATTTGTGGGAATATTTTTATTTACTAGGAAATCCAACGTTTGTGACAGTCCAAGACCTGCTGTGCTACCTGTTCACTCTTTTCTTAAGTACCAATTTGTTTACCTGTGTCTCGCCTGTCATCCTTCGCTGTGAGTCTTAAGGCAGTGCATTGTAAATACCACACGCTGTGTAAGAGTTTGAAATCACTCTGGATTTAAAAAAACAAAATGCTTCTTTTACAAGTAAGCTATTGACAAAGATGCTGCAAGTGCAGATCACCCACTGAAAGCCTCTTCCACATCTCTCCTGCTTTCCACATTTCAGCTATGTGACTTGCAAAGACAGAAGTCCTAAGTATTAGTACAGAACTCTGTGAGACTTTATACACTCCAGCAAATCTCAGATCAAGAACAATGTTCATCTACTGAGACTATATTCTTTTTTATTATTCTTTTTTCTCCTCTTAATTCTGAAATTATAGCTATTAAAAAATGTTTACAAGAGTTTATTGCTTGCGATGCTTCTTTCCTGGAATGCAAAGCAGTTAAAAAAAGTAGTTTAGGATGCCCTCTGGAAATATCATGTAAGTTTTCTAGGAAGTGTTACGATCGCTTGTGGTCCCATATTGCTTGGTTTTCATTAACTAATACTAATGGCTTGTTGCTGTGCTAACTCACGCTAAGAGAAAATGCATTGCAGCATTTAACTAATGCTATAATAACATCTCACTGTAGTGTTATAAAGAACTTACTGAACTAGATGCTAGCACAGTTTATGCAAATGTAATCTGCTCTGGATATGCATACCCTGTGTCTCAGCTGCCTCTTCCCTTAGAAAAATCTGGTTCATCTCTCATGGGAACTGACCCTGGAATCATGACTTCTTGGTCATGTAATTCCCCTGTTATATTAAGGTCAATAATGATGGCACCACATTATTCTCTAGCAAAATAGTTACTTTGGAAATAAAGAGCCGATATATGTTCCTGGATCATCCTAGGATCTCTCAGAGATATTTTACTAGCTTAAACCAATGTGATGAATGTAGTATAAAAATTTCCCTACCATTTCCACAAATCCAGGGGAGATACAGAGCATCCACAATAAAAGTGGCTTCTCTAAACTCAGCCAAAGTCCCAGCATTGAATATTGTGCTCAGCCAAATTTTTACTAGAGTGGTTTGCTGGCTGCGTAAAACCATCACAATAGTTACCTTGGTGTAAGCACTTCTAGCTCTGACAAGCTCACTTTTGCAGAAGAAAGAAGCAGAAATTCTCTTGTAACATTTATTGTTGCTTTCCTAAGTGTGGTAAGATTTTCTGATTTTATGGATCACGATACTCATCTTTACAATTCACACTTTTCAAGAAGCTAGGCAGTAATTACTGGGAGTCAACGAACATTCTCCTTCCATTTAGAATAGAATATAGCTGTGTCAAAAACTGACCACTGCAAAGTATGTAACTCAGTTATTTGCTACTTTCATATATGCAGAAAGATCAGCCTGGAAGGGTTAGAGTTAGATTTCTTGGAGTACAAGAAATATTTTAAAGGAAATGCTTTTCTTCAATTACTTTTTATTGGGTTTGGGTAAAATAATTCTAAACAACTTAAGAACTGTTACCCATGGAAACCATACTTAAAAATAAGTGTGACGCCCACTATTTGCCTCCCGTAAGAGTACTCCTTTCCTACACACAGACACACTTACAGGGATTTATTTAGTAAAATTGTGTCTCTATCACTGACTTAAAGATGAAAAAAACTATGTGTAACCACCATTCCATTAAGTGAAGCTGTAATTGATTACATTTGCTGGTCTTTTAAGCTGCATCCTCCAGCTTTAAACTGCAGGTTTATAACAGAAGGTGGTGCATCCCTTTGAAAGGATGGTGGTTGCAACTGGTTGTAATGGGGGTGTGGAGAATCCTTGGAGTAGTTATCATCAGTGGGGTTTTTTTCCCATCTTTTGTACCACTCAAAAGAAATCTTAAAAGGAGCAGCTGCCAGTTCCATATTAAGGTTGCACCTCTGATGCTGAGCAGATTTTTAAAAAGTTCATGTCTTCCTGTATCCAGTTGAGACTTTAGTTTGGAAGGGGAAGAAATGGAGCCAGCTCTGTATATTGCACCGTGCCGAGAGACAGCAACACTGGCTGGTAGATTAATCTTAGTATTAGGATGCTTATTCATGAGGTGGTTTTAGCTAAAAATGATGAAGGGAGAGACTGGGCAAGAACTCGATTGAACCTCTGTGTCAGCTTGTCGATCAAGAGGGCTTTCCAGATGGTGATAAAGTAAAGCAAGGAGTTGTTTTTCTAAACAGTTCCTCTAGAGCAAGAACTACAGTCACTTGTTGCATTTAGAAAGCTTCAAGCAGTGGAAGGATAAATCTGGCATGTGCTGGCAGGCTTCTGTTAGGCTTTTGGATGAATGTAATGAACCTGCCTAGCCCTGTGTGTCTGGTAGTAAAAGAAGGAATTATGCCAAGCAGAAAGGAGCAAATAAGGGGATTAAACAAATAGCTGTAATTCATGAATTAACACATTGTACTGTATCTGCCCCAAGATCTTAATACAATGGCTTTCAGTTACACACATTTTTCTGCTGAGCTAGGTTTTGGGATAGCTCATTGTAATGACTTCCTAAAACACTGAACTTGAATAAATTGAAAGGCTGTCAGGGACTTGCTCCAACAGACCTTTATTTCTTCCAGTCTAACACTCACCCCGTTCTTTTCCTCTATTCCTACCATATAATAAGGTACAATATTTGCAACCTTAACTATTGTCACCTGGCTACAGCAGGAAATAAAGGCACGAACCGCAGTAGTGTTTAGCTATCTTACATCTTTCTTATGTCATGTCAGAACTGAACCAATCTTGGATGAGAACAAAGGGAATTGAGCTACCTGGATAACTTATTCCTGAAAGGTTTTGAGGCCTAGATATTTGCAGGGGCAGTACTGGCAAACAATGAAAGAACTGGATGCACATAATAAAAAATGAAATGCCATGAAGGAATATGGAAGTAAATAAGTGCCCTGCTTAGCTTAAGTTGTTGCAATGCAAAGATATTCAGACCAGATTTTGTGCAGGACATAATATTTGTAGCAAAGCAACCATTCTGTAAAACTGAATTGCTCCCAGGAAAATTTACAAAGGAATATGAAAGCAAAATGCATCCACAAGCATAAAGAGCAGCACTCTGAGGTTCATAATGGAACAGCATTCTTTCTTGGATCCCTTAATACGTTTTCAAGCCTAGGTATTACCGCTGACCAGCTAAGAACATGTAATCCACTTTAATTGCACATTTTACTGCATGTTTCCTGGAGCTATGGAACAGTAATGTCTTAACAGGAAAGATAATAGCTGTGCCTGTACTCTCAGGGGCAGCCCTCAGGCCAGCTCAACACCAGGCTTGTCTTCTTTGCATGCTGGAAACCTATTATTCTCATTAGATATCAAAGGAAAGTGTGACACAATAGGTTTAAGCTGTTCCTGGAAAACACAGGTTAAGTAACAAAAAGAGAGCTCTAACCATAAGGAAATTCAGGCAGCTGAACCCAGTGCTGCTGGATGGTTAAACAGTCTTCATGGGAGATATTTAAAGTTTAATCCTACCAGTAATTTTCAGCAAGCAGCATCTGGGGGGTGGTGGTCAGCGTTTAATGCATTCTCTGGCACGGAATTAAAATTTCCTTGGTTTACCTAAGCTGGGGGGTGGGTGGGTGGGGGGAGAGGAAGGAAAGGGTGTCCAATTAGCAAAATCAGCCCTGGATTCTGCATATCCAGGTATTCCTGCTTTCACTGGTAAAAGAGAAAAGCTACTTAATGAAAGCATTCAAAAAAATCTGCCAGAAATACCTATCCTTTCTCCTTTGAAAGAGCACTTTTAAGTCTGTTGCCTGCATAAAACGTACCAGCTGTTCCCCAGAAGAGCATAGCAGCCTGTTGAAATCTTATGCTCTCCAACTCAGCAGATTTGACATGAAAATAATCATTAGCAGGGAAAAAAAAAAGTTTTTTTAATTGCTTGAATGTTTTATGTGCAGGATAATTTAGTGGTAGGAAAAAATTGGCCTGGCCAGGTATATAGTTTGCCTTGAATCTATTCCACTCACATTCTCTGCAAAGTTTTAAATTTAATGGTTTTTTTTTTTATGTTTACTGAATGGTAAGAGGGGCAAGGAGAATGGCAGCAGGAGGTAAGGGTATTAAAGAGAAGGGATTGAAAATGACAGCAAATGTGACAAGTATTCTTTCTTTTCCTATTTCCCCTTCCTTTACAGGAATTTTTTGCCGTATCAAGAGTGACGTGGCTTCAGAGGTTTCAAGTTCTTAATCAACAGTATAAAAGCAATTAAAATACTCAGCCCACTCTTAATACTTTCACCGGGGGATCTCAAAGCACTCTATCTTTATCCTGCCCTATTCTACAGTGTAGCTATTTGAGGAACTGAAGTCATCGTTGTCCGCCTGTGCATTTTAGCAATCACACAGCATTTTTTTTCTGCTTAAACTCTGCCTTAAGGCAATGCTGAATGACTAAAGTTTCTGCCTCTCATCTTAACCAAAATGGAATCTTGGATCCATTTCCAAAAAATGTTGGCATGACTTCACATTTCTGCATATATTATGTACTTTCATTATAGGTCTGTTTCCTATCCTTAGTAAGATCAGACAGGGTAAGATATATACTATCAAACCTGTGAGTGAATTTAAGAAGTTATTTAGTCTCAGTTTGGAAGATCCAGCAACTTCATCTCTAGGGCTTTGCTTGATGCAAAATCAAAAATGATGCAATCTTATAGTACAAAGCACCAGTCTCTCTCCTGTTTTAGATTTTCTCAGAAAGTTAGTTTTATGAGTTATTATTGCAATAACGGTCTTTATAAGAAACCAGATATCACCTGTATTCTCACAGCTAACATAAAACAAGCATATATGCACCAGTTCTTTGCACTATCATTAATGTGGCAAAGATTCAACTGTGTACCCAAGCCTGATCTGAATCCACTGTGTAGTCCTAGAAAATGTAGAAATGCATAGAGCGAATACTAATGATAGTAGGACTATACCACTGTAGCTTCAGAAAATATATGTGTTGATTTATAATTAGTATAATGAATCAGTGACGGGCCTTAATCAGTTACAGTAACCTGGAATAAAGATGGCCAGTAATTGTTTAGTGTCCTTTAAAGAGATATTCAGGAAAAGAAAAACTGACCAGTTTAAGTTGGTAAAATAACAAATTAGATTCCATTGCTCGCAACACAGATTTCTCCACCACATCTCACCACAATACTTTGAAATGAAAGTAATGGAATAATAAAATATGTGAAATAAACATGTTTCTCTCTCTAGTCTAGTCGTTAAGATGGTAAGTCCATTCACAGAACTCTTCATTACCAGAGGTGAAAATTGTGTTTAGAGGTATTGAATGTTTTGATGTATGTCAGTGGTATGTATTTCAAGATGTTTGAGATTTATGGAAAGTTGCCTGTGGGCAGAAACTCTCCTCCCTCCCTCAAACAATCTGAACATTTATTTCCAGATATCTTAAACAAAAAGAGAGCTAATGTACAGTGGCATATTAATACTTTCATTTACTTTAAAGCAGTGTCTGACAGGACAATAAATTACTTCCTTGGTCTGAAAATGTGTACAGAAGTAATGGACCTGGGGAACAATAGAAAAGCAAAGTCACTTAAACAGAAAGGAAAGTTGCACACGTGGTGTAGTAACAACCCTATAGCCAGAACCAGAGCTCATTTTCATTATGGCAGAAATTCCTTCTTTTATTTGGGTATGGAAGAGAAATTATGCCTGAATCCCATGCAATGGGGAGGTACCAGCTTAATGCATAATTACCAATGTTATAACACTTTAATATCTAGGAGATGCTTCATCTGAAAAATGGCCTGATTATGGTAAATGTCATGTGTACATGTCCTTGCAGACAACTTCTGCTCAAAGGAGCAGACAAGACAAGGATAGGGAACACACAGCAAGTGAGGAAAAGGAAATATTATCTCTATTTTCTGAACAGGCAAGGGTGATGCAGAGACAAAGTAACAAGTAAGTTCTGTGCTTTAAAGCTGAAGTGTCCTGGGGTACGATGACAGTGCCTTTTCTCCAGAACCACTGAAGATACTACCAGTCCCCCTGTAGGGTTTTGGTAGGAGGTAAGCGTTAGCTAGCAGATAGCCACATGTACCTTTTCCTTCACTAACATAAGGCAAGACAGCATTAGACACCAATGCCTGGTAGGAAATTCCCTCACAGCAGTGAATCTGAGGCTAGACAGTATAAAAAATTTTGACTTTTGCCCCTCTGTGCTTTGTCCTTGTCTCCTCTGCTTCCCAAAAGACATTAGAAAGGATGGGCATGTCACAGAATTGAAGTGAAACGAGAATCTGTCAATGACATTTTTTTAGAAGAGGTGCTGCTAGAGTCATGAAAACAGTGTTCATCCAGATAAGGAACAGCAAGAGAACAGTATTTATTCTTGATTCCTAGCATGTGATCTTGAGTTCTCTGTGCCCAACTTTCTGATTTCTCTGTGCTTTCGTTTCCTAACACGCAAGTGTAGACTACAGTAGCTGAACGCACATGCAGCCTGCAAGTTTCTAGTAAATTTTTTATATGAAAGGTATTATGCACCTGCAAGAACTGAGTATAATTAAGATATAGGAATATCGTGTATAAGAAACAGACCTTGCTTGAATCTAGATCTTCTTTGATTAAGTTCCAGGTTTTGGGATTGGACCACTAGATGACCTCATCTATCACTAATGTGGAATACTTGGTGGGACTTGTTAATAGGGTTGCATGCACGTTGTAACCTAGAAGCTCTGGGTTATCACTGATGCTTGCAGTTGCCATGGCAACAGAGTTGGTAGGCATCTCTCAAACAGCTTTTTTTTTTTCCAGGCCTCCTTGAAAGCATGAGGCATTTATCATCCAGCACGCACAAACAGGTTTAGCTATGAAAACAGCCTGCCTACAAAATGACAGACGCTGTCTCCCTTTACTTTCCCTATAGCTCGTACTTTTTTTAGTTTAATGTTCATGCTACTTTATTTAACAAGGTTTTGATTACAGACTTTTATTTTCATGGCATATAACTAAGCCAGGTTTTCAGGACTTTCCAGCGTTAGGGTTTTAGGTTTGCAGTTCTTGATGTTACTGGGAGTAGCCTTAGGCAGTTTCACTTGTTGACTTTTGAAAGATTAAACTTCACTGTCTTTGTCTAGAAGAAGTTGAAAAAAATGTAAGCCTTATCAGTCTACAAATAAAAGTCTGCCATTTTAAAATGAGTAGAACTACTGAGGATCCACCCATAGAAAGTCATTATTCTGATTTAGTATAGCTCTCTGAGGACAATTTGATCTCTTCCCTCCTAATGTTACTGGAATAACTGCTGTTTTCTATATCTTTGTCAAGCGGCACCTTTGTAGATGGTCACCAAAGGTACTATTTAAACTTTACGTAAACCACAATAAGGGCTGTACTTACTCTGCAATATACAGTTTCTATTTAGCAATCCCAAAGCCCTTCAAAACCACAAAAGCTCTAAGACAGACGCTACCAAAGAGATGTGAATTCTTGTTTGCCTTTCATTGATGGAGAATGAAGGAATTGTCAGGTTAAGCCTTATTAATTGACATGTACTGAGTAAGCCAGTCTTCAACCCTACCACTGGCCTGAGATTCCCCCAATGCCATTTATTTGCATTAATCACAGGATTATCGTTCTTTCCTTTTTAAATATGTATTTAAAGGAGAGAGGGACAGTATAGAGTTTTCCAGTTGCCAATCTGGTCCAAATATTTAGAAGACTAGATTATATCTGCATGATTTAGGAAGAGTTAAGAAGCCTGTCATTTATTAGCCTTTATTTGTATTGTACTGCATTTCCAATATCAAGGTTCCATTGAAGGTTCCAATATCAAGGTTCCAGACACCTTTGTGGGCAAAGGTATGATTAATGACACAGCAGAGATGGAAAGTCTTTCTTTCTGCACAGTTCTGAAACTTCCACCAGTATTAAACTGTCAGTTGTAAGTCAGGTCCATGAAGTATGCTTTTTAAAACTGAGTGTGGGTATCCTCAGAGGCTGAGAATTATCCTTTTAGAAGTTTCATATTTTTCATTAAAATAGCTTTTCCTCGATATCAGAGTTGTGTTATTGAGTTACAGAGTTCAAAGCAGTCAGGCTTTATAGTAAATTGGTAACACTCTTACTGGTCTCTTCCTTAGGTCCTGCATCCCTCTGCTACCCTTGCACCTCACGTATGTGACCTCTAGGAGCTGATAGGATCACAGTCAAGCTGGCCTGGATATAAGTCATCCTTTGCAAGGAATTCAAACAGATTGGTGAAGAATTAAGTAGTTTAAACCTTTGTTTATGTGTAAAACAATAAGGTTCCACTCTGCCTACACAGTATTATCAGGGTAGCACTTGGCTGGCTCTCTGACATGGTATCAGTACATAAAACACACTGCTGAGGTAGGCATTAACTTGTGACTGTGGTGATTTGCATTGAAATTTGTGAGTCAGAGTCTTCACAGTTCTGATTTGTTGTTGCCTCTTGAAGTCCATGGGGTGCACACAGTCTGTAACAGCTGAGGACCTGTCTCTTCATTTGTATGTTACAGCTTTTGCAAAGCAACTAGTTTTTCCATCCTGTTAAAAATCATAATGCTACATGAATTACATGGAGGAAGAGTTCCTAGATATTTTTCTAATGAAGCAAACTACAAAAGCCCTTCCAAAGGAGCAGAATGTGACACTACCTTCCACAGAGCGATCTTCTTCTCAGAAAAGAAGGAAAAAAGTCAAAATAGAACCATGAAAAGTTAATTCCTTCATTTGTACAAAATTAAAATTGACAAACACTGGGCAAAGTGTATAATCCTACTGTCATCCATTGTCCATCCTTAGCTGTGTGACACCTGGTTTGAATCCAGGTCTGATTCCTGTGAAGACACTGCCTGGGAAAGAGACAGGGAGTTTTCAGTGATTATCTGGCAGCGGGATCTGCCTGACAGTGAGAGTGGCAGCCCATTAGCCAGGCAGCATTTGTGGATGGATTCAGCACTATGACTGTGTGCCAAGTCTGGCTGCCTCTAGCCCTTGGCAAACTTAGGTAAAAAATGTGACAGTCTGCTGTGAGGATACTGTAATAAGAAATAATATAAAAATTTTGAGGGGAACTGAGGTCAATGTAATACAGTGACATACTTAAAAGCAGGCTCATTTGTATTTGCTGTTTCTAGAATGACTTTTACAAGGCAGAATTGCTGAGGAAGTTGCCTTTGCCTTATACGTGGATGCCTGTTTATATCTCCTACATTAAATTATTTTTTAAACTTCTTGTAAGTTGGTTATACATCTGTAAGCTTGGGATAGTTTAAAGACACTATGCCTTCCACATTCAGTCTCTGTATGTATTGGCAAGGAATAAATACATACATGGAAGGTAGCTCAGCATTTGTGCTTCAATGAATTCTCAAAGACCTCTCTGTTGCCTGCTTCTCTTCCTTATTGCTTATGGATTGATAAGACGTAGCCCAAGGTGCCTGAAACTCAACAACATCTCAGTAGGGTTCATCCGAAAGGTGGAACCTTTTCTAGAGTTGTGCATCACCCAGAATGGGCTAGAAAACATTGAGAAAGAGAGAGATGGAACTTGTCCATGAGTTTAGTTCCTTCTTGTGAAGCAGCATGTGGGAACTATTTGACCTACAGTCAGTGCTGTTTCACAAGACCAACAGTGTGAGCTCCAGAGCAGCAAAGATGGGTCTTTTCTCCTGTCTGAAGACTTCACGTGCTTTCTTACAAGATCAATGCTACTTTCAGTATCAAAAGTCAAATAAGATTTGCCTGGTGTTGGTGAAGATATCAGGAGTCCCAGCAGAGTTATTTTAAAACTCACATAACAGATTCACCAGATCAGTCCCATCCTACCCTTTAGACTACATCATATGATGCCACAGCTGCTGGATTCTACTAAAACAGGGCAAGGACTGACGAAAACTGGCACTGCTTCTTACAAGAATCAAGGAATTATATTTAAAGAATTTTGAGAAGAAGCTTGCTCCGGTGAGAATCTAAACCACTAAAGTGGATATTCATGTTTGTGTTGACTTACTCTGAAGTGAAGACCTGCTCTGAAGATCTGATCTGCTGAAGGGTCTGGTCACATGTAGCTCTTTATGAATCAGAATCCAGGATCTGGATTTAGTTCACTTCTTTAAAACCATTTGGAAAGAAAATGTCTTAAAGGTTATTCAGGTTATAGATGAAATAACTTACTCCCTGGAAATAACACTATGATCTAATTTATGAATGATTTTACATGGCTGCAACCCAAATACCATCCTACCCTTGCATTCACTGGGAAGAATTCACCTCCGAGATCCTACAGCAAAAACTCTTTCTCTCTTTCCCTTATCTGTGAGTGTCGGTGAGGTTGGGATACTCAATGTTCCTCATTCCTCCACACATTATGACAACATTTACATAAGTATCTAATGGTATTGGGTTTGCATGGCAAGGTTTTGGTAGCAGGGATGGAGTCTACAGGGGTGGCTTCTGTAAGAAGCTGCTAGAAACTTGCCCCATGTCTGACAGAGCCAATACCAGTCAATTCCTGGACCCACTACTGACCAAGGCTGAGCCCATCAGTGACAGTGCTAGTGTCTGTGTGATAACATATTTAAGAAGAGGAAAAATACTGCTGCACACCTGCAGCCAAAGAGAGTAGTGAGAATATGTGAGAGAAAGGTAAGATTTCCTAATCCTTGTAATTTGCTCTGTCTGGCCGAGGAAAGCTGATGGTTTATGTTTTCTCCTTGAGATCTTCCTTCTGTTAATGAGTAGATTAATTATGCTGCCTTGTTAAGGTCTGCAGAGTTTTAAAATGCTTTGTATGAATGATGCAGCAAATGCACATCTTGCAAATGGTGCACATGTGCCTGTTGCCTTTGTATGGAGTATGCTCTGTGTCCATAAAACCCCAAAGGATTGATGCAATGAAGTTGCTGCTTCACTTTACAATGACACTACTGATAATTAAAAGTAAGCACTTCTGCTTCATGCCTGACATTTTAGAAGCTCTTTAAGTGTTTTTTGTTTTGGTTTCATTTTCTCCCCTGCATTTAAACTCTTTTGACATGTGTTTTTAAGAAGTGATATGTAAGTATTTTGGCAATGGAAAACTGGTTTATAAAAGCCTAAACCACATACAATAACATTTTTTTTGTGTGGTTTTTTTTTTTCTTTTTTTGCTATGTCCCATTACTCTTCTTAAAGATGAGCAACATTGGTCCTGAATTGACTGGCAGCGTGACAGAAATGAAGGAAACAAGATAGCTACCCAGCTGTAGTATCAGCACTGCAGTACTTGGCACAGAGCATGGAATGACTAAGGGATGGATATCCCACTTTCCACTCTTCCTTTCCCAGTCCTAAACCCAGAGCTACTCTTGCTCAATGCAGAGCTGGAGGCTGCTTTAATTTCTGCAGATTCACAGTGGTCCTCGGGGCTGCCAAGCACACACAGGGCTGCAGGCATGTTTCATTCCCAGGCTTAATGTGCATATTTCACTTAAAGCAATCTGCTCTGGCAGAGGTATAAGGTTGCCATTTTACTGGTGCTGTGAAACCCATTGGCTCCACGGGACAGCAGACCTCCTTGGCCCATGGGTAAGCCATCCATGCAGTCGCTCCAGAAAATGCTCTCTGCTTTCCACTGTAAGTTGATTTGTGCCTGGCTTTTCCCATTTTTGTGAGTTTGAAAACAACTCTGTGCTGCCAAGCCAGAAATGGCCAACTCATCATGGTGATGTCTGAAAACACAACAGTCAAGCTGCCCCTGCCTCTCAAGCACTTGAGAGACATTAAAATAAAAGATGTAGTGTTGGGGCGATCAGCATCCTAATGAAATGGCAGTCAGGTGAGGTTTGGAGTGGAAGGAGACAGGATGAAGGCCCTCACCAGTTCCCTTGTCTTTGATAAATGACACCTTTGACAGTTACATCAGTTAGCGAATTATTCTAGATGGCCTGACTGGTGGAGGGAGTCTCTCTGCCACAAGGCAGGATTTACAGCTCCTGCCATTCAGCACTAATAGTTGCAAGTAAGTCCAGTACTGGATCTGTGAGCCTCTCTGCTAAACAACCAGCTCCCCAGGCCCTAGATCAGCACATGCCACCCAGCCCCTGCAAGGCTGACCAGACCCTCAGGGATACCTCATGCTCCAGCTCACACCCTTGCAGATTTGCTCTTTTCTCCACTCCTGCAACATTGCAGATTACAAAGAATGGTTTCCCTCCATCTGTCTCAGGCACATATGAATCATGAGCCAAACGTGAGCTACCAGACAGGGGAAAAAGATATTAAATCATATCCTTTTTATAATGTGTCATGGTAACGTCTAGAATGATGGGCCACAGAGTGCTTGAGCCCACGCTCCTTTTTTTAAGTATGTTAAACTGTGCCATGTCACGTAGTTTATTGCACACTCAGTGTGTCTACCCAGAAGTGATTTTCTAGTGCTAGCAACAATTTTTTACCTGTTTGTCAGGCATAGGGCTTTACTATGCTCAATGAATCAGTGTTGTTCCCACTGAGAAACATGCAGGAAGCTTCCACAGCTGTTGGAGCATTCCCAGCCAGCTGAAGCCATTTGCTCTAAAGACTTTCTGACTGCATTTGCATAAAGTAATTTCTTCCCTCTCATTTCTCCTCGGGTTATTTTTGTATTTCACCCCTAGATATTAATGACATCCTATAAATACCAGGGAGCATGCTTTCCTGGCCCTGTGAGAAACTCGGGAATCTTGAGGACAGCAAGCTTCCACTTTTCTGATTTTCCTCAGTGGATTTTAACTGGCCAGCATTGTAAAAGTGAATGAGAAGCTTTAGTGTAAGTACAAGATTTTGGATGCACACATCCTTCACATCCAAGGGGAGAAAACAGCTAACAATACCTCTCTGAAAAAGTACTAATGTTCAGAGCTCTCGTGATTTCCAAAAGCAGAGATGGAAGAGGACAGTGCATGTCAGGACCGAGAGGAGATATATGGAAATAAGAAGGCAAATTTGAGGCAGAGGGGGCTGACTTTTTCTACTTGTGTTACCCACCATGCATACAGGGAGTTAAGGCAAGGAGAATTATCATTTCTCCCTAGATTTGTCCTACAGCAGTCTGTGTCTGGATTGTGGTGTCTGCCTGCTAGAGGAAAAAACAATAGAGCTGCAGTTTCATTGTAAAGTGTACCAAGAGAGAAGATGCAGGACAAAGTAACAAAGTTAAATGGTTGTCAAGTATGTGGTAAAGACGAAATGGTACCAGCAGACAGCTTCATCTGGCCTGAAGGACCCATAGCTTGGATAGGGAAAGCATGTGGTATTGATACGCCAAATTAGCATCCCATCACCAGCAGGATGGTGAAGCACAGAGTTAAACTGCTTTTTCAGAGGGGCTGCCTTGCCTGGTGCATTCATGATCTGATCTGACAAGTCAGCAAGTGCTTCACCCCTCCTCTACCAATGGAGGCTTTCTTCCTGCTTCTCAGCAAAGACAGCATTGATTTGTTGAGCTCAGAATAACCCTGTGGGTGAGAGCTGTTGTGCTCTCATCCACAGCATCTGTCAGAGACGTGCTTGTACCAGACATCATTTTGGGAGAGAAAACCCTGCTCACTCAGGCTGGAATCCAGTGTGGTCAGAGATGTCCTGGGGTGGAAAAGGGAAAGAAGAGTAACAAAGAAGGTCATAACACAAATATTTGTAGAGCTAACCCATTAGCACACAAGAACTGTCGTGGTATGTGAAGCTAACCCATAGTGTTGCAAGGCACAGCATTTCATCTTTCAAGATCAGCATCAGGCAGCCTCGACCAGTGTGTATCATGGACAACTGCCTAGATCATAGATAGCTAGAGGTGGTGAACTGGCACGTTAAATGAATAATACATAATTCCCTTTGCACATTCCCTTTGAAGAGCACTTCTATAGCAGGAGGCTAGATGGGGTGCAATTAGAGGAGAGACTCTTCTTAGCTGCACAGACACCTTGGATACGTGCCTCTCAAACAATTGGTTGGGTTAACAGTTGGGTTAACTTCTGCAATTCAGGCTCCATCTTTTTGCAAGAGCTGATGATGATGAACAAGAAGTCAGAGCTGAATAAAAACAATTTGTGTGGCAGAATACCACTTAATGGGTTTGTCCCAAGAAACTGAGGTTTGTTCAGAAAGGAAAGTCTGCAATTTCTTCTTCTCTAGCCAATTGCCCAACCAGTCCAGAGCCCTACAGTTTCTTTCCTCTTTTAATCTGCACTGTCATATGTCAAATCATGAGGAACACATTAATAGAATGTAATATGAACAACTGCTTGACTGAAAAAGTATAATCTCCAACTCTGATAGACGTAGTTTGATTTCCACAACTGTTAAATTGTGAATGAAGGAACAGCATTCAAGTCAATCCTTGTTTTTTCTCTAAGGTCTTCTTAAAATTCTTTTGTTCTGCAGGGAGTTAACACGAATCTTATGTGGAAAGAAGCAGGTGGAGTATGAATGTGTGCACACAAGCATATGCACATAGGGCTCATAGGTTGAGGATTTGACAGCAATGGGGTCTTTTTATATGGGGACAGGGAAAATATGTTTTCTTTGCTCCCTTCAGGAACAAATGAGCAGTGAGTGGGTGGAAGATGTAGGGAGTGCATCTGTCTCTAATCTTATCTGTTCTGGGCAGCTGAAGGAGTATGCTGAGAAGGATGCTGCTGCTTCCACTGTCCAGCATATATATATATTATGCTGCACTTCTGAGGCAAAGTGCCTCTGTTGCATCTTCTGCCATGACTTGTCCATTTTTCATAGGCTGGAGCTGGCAAAGCACGTGGGCCAGTCACCTACATAATTACAAGGATTGCAATGACACAGACTCAAAAGCAGAAATGTGCAAGAAGCCAACAACCTGATACACTTTTTCTTGATTTGTTACTAAGGTTGTATTATCATTGTGCCCTAACAGACGCTATTGATTCCCTACACTCCCAAATCCACAACATTCTTCCACTTCCAAATGAATAAATTCTTTCAAAGAAGAGCATGGACTAGAGCAGCACTGATTAGATGATGATACCTACCTCAGTGGGGAAACTGTCCTATAGGGCTTTGTAATCCATAAGGACAATGGGGTGAGGAGTAGGGAAGTGCCCCAGAGACACATCACTAGCAGCAGTCTGAATACCTAAGACAGCAAAAGACCACCCGGAAAGAAAAATCTAGAAGAGAGAGGAAGCAATATACCTGAATAAGCAAGGATAGGTAGGCAAAAATGCAGTGCAGGGAAACCCCCAAATGTCTGAATGTACACAGAAAGGAAGATGAATTTTGCTTAGGCAAATACAAACTCTTCAGCTAGAGTAATTCACAGTGAAGGAAAAAGATCAAAGAAAAAGAGTGAAATTACTCAGCTGAATTTTAATATGCTACTAAGTAAAGACTAAGGAAACTCTTACGTATGACAGTAGAAACACTTTCTGGAGATCAAAGTTTAGCTAGAGATAAAAGACAGAACAACAAACTAACGTTTTGTAATTTCGTCCCCACCCTGATAACATTTTCCATGCATTATTTATGAAGACACCAGTAGGCTTCTTTGGGGGGAGAATATGTTAGATGTATTTTTGATGGGGCTTCTTACATTTCAGAAAGCATTCCTGTTGCAGTGATCCCTGGCAAGATTGTTATCAATTTCAATGGCATCAGAATTGGGTACATGGTAAATTTAACAATGAAAATAAACCTGACACTCTAAGTTCCTTATGGTGTGTCCCAAATAGCTTATAAAACACAAATGCTTCCTTAGTCATTAGGGATGAACAGGTCCCCTGGCATCCTAAATAGAATGCAAAGTGTGGATCAAAATGGCTAATAAATTGAATTAATGTGGCAAAGACATAAGATGATGTCAAACTGATGTTAAGGGACTGACTTATATTGAACTTCTCCTTGGAGACAGCTACACAGGGAAATGGTTAGTGCTTGTTTCTAGCAGAGCTACCAAGCAGTCTGTTGCCATGCTGCTGAATCTAAGTGTCATCTAACTGGTGCTCAAAAAGGAAAATCTGGGTTTGCTCAGAGTCCGCCCTTGGACAAGATGCTAGCAGGAGGCTCATGTACATCAGCTGAGCAAGCTGTCTCCCTCCAGCTGTGACTTGGACTTGAGGAAGGTAAGGACAAGCCACATGGTAGTATCTCTCCCTCACCATGGCACATTCCTGGGATGACTATTTCACTCACTGCATTTGCACTGTGGGAGAGACTGTGGAGCTGAGTCATGTACTAGATTCCTTTCACATCCCTCTGTGCTTAAACTCTCATTTTCTGCAGAAGAACTGAACGTATTTAACATATAAATGTTCCTCTGTGGTAACATAATGGAGGGTGGGATTTGCCAGATGAAACTCCACAATAGCAAATTTAAAGGGTGCTGGGAAGTTTTTTGAAAAGGAAAACAGTAGACAGCTGAAAATGGAGAAAAACACATCATGAAATCAAACTAGAGGTAGAAAACAAAAATAACTAAATGCCTGAATGACTGAAGGTTAAGAGAATGTTCCAGTTGAGTTAGATAAAAGGAATGTAAGTGGTCAATAGACTCTCCATCACCTGGAAACCACTCTTTTTTTCTATATTTCCCTAAATTAGGCAAAATGTCTTAGAAGTCCCAGTGCCATAGATATGCAAGGCCAGGACATATTTCCTGGAACAATGAGAACCAAACTCACGTTCATAGAGAACTTTCAAATAGCGTCTAAACCTGACATTATCCATTTTTCTCCAATAAATCATGTTTTTATGGCTTTAGCAGTTACCTTTCACACTTAAGCCAATTTACAAAATGCTGCATATACTGAGGAACTCACAGCTTAGGCCACACTTCTAGATGCCCACATACTTTCCAGTCCTCAGTGTTTTGGAGTAGTGGTGTGGCTGGAAGCTACGCTGTAATGCAAGCACTTGACTGAGAATGGTGCCTTTCTATGGGCTTCACAGCCTTTACCATTAACACCTCTCTGGCTTTTCATGGGTCAGCTTGGGCTCAGCCTGAGTGATGTCAAGGCCAAATCTCCCCTGGAGTTTTTCCAAAGTCAACCGCGTAGCACATACTGCCCAACATGGAGAGAAGAAAGGTAGCTCATAAAAGGAAAATTAAGCTTAGCTTGCTCCTTTATGCTACAAAACACAGTTTCCCCCCTTCTACAGGCTGGTCAATATTTTCAGTCAGTGAGAGAGATGTGATCTCCTGGTGTGAGAAGAGCAGTGAGCCTAGCACAGCAAAAGAATTAACAAGGCTGCTGCCTTCACTCTGACTGAGGAGAGCAAGCCAGACGAGAAACCCAGATTCAGTCACTCTAGGTGCTTTTGCAGGAGCTAGAAATCACTGACCCCATAAAACACAATCAACAGTGTATGACAACTGCTGCTGCATCTTCTCACCTTCTTTGTAACATAAGACCCTGGAGTGACAAGCTGACTAGACAGAAGAGCCGGAAAAGAGTTCTTTCTGAACATTCGGAAAAGTCTGACACCTCACCATTATAATCTTAATAAAATCTAGCAGAAAAAAAAAAAAGAAACATAAAGCCCTCAGGGCCTCTGTGGCTACTTTATTGAGCAGCTGGAGAAGCCGCTGCCCTGGCAGGTGTCAGGGCTGAGGTGTGAGGGTGGGCACACAGCTGCCATGCAGCATTGCTCCTCTCCACATCTGTGGGGAAATGTTGGCAGCTCTGTAGGCCCATTTTACACAACCTGTACAAAATCCAGTGAGTGAGGGGGTGGTGGGGTGCGAGGCACGAGGATCTGAGTGACAGGGACAGGGCGAAGCTACTGTACCATTGCTTTCCCATTGTCTGACCCTGGCCCACGGCACCACTATTTTGGATCCAGACCCATCAGCTACACAAATGTTTTCTACTGTGCTCACAGGCATAATCTCCTACAAATCTTTAGGTGTCATCGTAGACTAAAGGGTTCAGCTACTTTCAGCAACCTGTGCTGCCTCAGAGAGCTTGGACAGGAGCACTGCAGCCCAATTGACTGACAATGTGGATACAAAGATAAGCTGTTAAGATAGAGGCTCTGACCTCTCCCCACAGGGCTAGGGTGAGCAGAAGGGATGGGTGAGTGGCATATTACTTACAAGCACACAACTTCTGACAAGTATGTTATCGAATCTACAGGAAATATATTGCAGATATGGCAGCATTAAAAGTCCCTTTCATTTACCTGGCAACCTTTTAAAAATGTGTTGAAAGTAATAAATACCAGTGAAGGTCACAGTATTGTTAAGAGGGGATGAGTCTACATTTCAATTGGGAAAGAGCACTTGGGGAAATCCTGAAGAAGGAAGTCATCCTGATCTTGCCAGTCTGCAGTAACCAAGTATAGCACAGATCCATTCAGGAACATGGAAAAAAAAGACCTTCACCCCACAGTGGGCTGAGGACAGCTGATGCAGATTGATTTAAGTAGTATGCTATTAAAACCCCTTCTCAATGATTGCAACTATTATGTGGCTTCAGACTTAAGCACTTTTTAAATGCATATTGTTTAATTGACGCAGCATTATAGCTCCTTTCCAGCCATTACTGTTCCTCATACTGTGACTACCTGAATATATAGTTGTCATTATATTGGTATGTATACAGATACACCTACAAGAAAAGGAACAGAGAGGCTACCATTCATGCCACAGAGATGACATCTCAGCCTTAATGATACAGTACAATTCGTGCTGCTGCAGTGCCTGTCACCTTAATCCATAGCTGAGTGACTACAGGGATGCATATTCCTAGCATGATGTTAATAATGATTCTTACCATTTCCAGAAATGCACTGGTCCTATACCACTGCATACGTCAAGGCAATGGTTACAGACTGCTCCTGTACATGCCACCCATTTTCTTTAATCTTTCTAGCTGAGTCCCTGTATCAACTGTTAAAGTAGAGGACATTGGAGGACATACTACTACTACATTATGACCCACTGAAGAGAGAAAGGCTCAGCTATATTTAAATCAATGTTCCATAGAGAATGCTCTGTGTTGGCAAAGAAGTCCTTATACATTTACTTGTCATAAGATTGCCATATATTAACATGGTAATGGTGTTACATTTCAGCAATTTTTTTCTTCCTTTGCTGATCACATATATTTAATTCCTTTTCAGCTTGACTTTCTTAGTGTGCAAATTCTAATTTGCAAGCTTAAAATACAAATTCTGTTTGTGAAGATAAGATTCTGCAAGCATTATTTCTCCCCTGGAAGAGGAGGGAATTATTTTATGTTGTCTTAAACAAATTATTCAGATAATATCAAGTCTCATCCAGGTTAAAATTTTTGAGATGCAAATATGTTTTAATATGGCATCCTAATATCAAGTATATTATAAACATTTGTGCTATTTTAGGTATTTTAGAAGTCTGTGTATTTCAACAATAGTCACAGTAAAAGACATACTGCAGCTAGAAAAGCAATATTAGATAACAGGAAGACCAAAGTTAAACATCTTGAAAACAGATATTCAGGATGCATCTGTCCTGAAGGGCACCTGCTCTGAGGTCAATCCCATCCTGTCCCCAGGGTGCCCATCTCAGAGGACCAGCTGCACCTCACCATGCCCATTCAGCGGGTTTCCCTCCAGTGGAATCCAAACAAGGCATAGCATGGAAAAATGAATGGTGTCCACACCTCACACCTACATCTTAGCCTGGCTTGCTGACAAGCCGTGGTGAAGGCACGCACCCAAGCAGAGCAGACTGGGTGATGGGAAGTGGTCTCAGGCTGAACTGCTCTGAATGTTTAACTTGCACCTTCCGTGCTAAGCAGCTTGATGGTGTGCCCTGAGAATACCAAGCACTTTAATACTGAGCATGTTTCAGCTGTCTGTCAGAGAGTAGGAGAAGGAACAGAGTGAGTGAATGGCTGTGAAGGAGAGGAAAATGGGTGAAAGTATTGCTCCACTATAGTTATGACAAGGCAGATAAGATGACAAAGGTTTAGAGCTAGAGGAGCAAAACCTCTCCACTGGGAGGTTTGCAGAACTTCTAGAAGACAGCAGAAACTCCTTATTTTCAAACTTGAGTCATTACACCCAGAAAAGAAGGAAAAGAAAATGTGGGGGTTATAGTTGCAGACTCACCAGGCTGCCACTGAGCTCCACTGGAGCTGGGAGCCAAGAGCAGCTGCTACTCATGTGGACAAAAGCCCACCGCGGTAAGGCATGGGGGATCCTGGTTGCTCCAATCTAGGACCACAGTGGCAAGGGAAACCTAGAAGCCTCTCCTACAAGAGCGTTGTCCTGCTGTGATAAGAAGCAGCTGCTCTGCTGAGTTCCTGGCTCAGCTGGAGCAAGAAAGGCAGAGCTGTCTGGCTCTCTCAGTGCTGCAATATCACCAGTCAGCTGTTAGGCAGTGCTTTGCTTTGCTGAGAGCAAAAGGGTTTTGGATCACAGCCCCCAAGGAGTTCTAAGCAAGATATTGCCCACCTGAACTCCACATCTCATAGTTACTGTTAAGCCAGAATTCAAGAGGAACATCCATGTAGAAAGTCCTTGCTTTTGCTGGAAAATTAGTGCTGGCATCCCAGCTGACTTGCAAATGTGAGAGTGTGCTTGCTGGGTGATGTGACTTTTTGGGACGTACTTATTATTACCACAAAAGAGACCTCTGGACTAGTCAGTGCAGTTGTCAGTGGCCACTGGGCTGACCTTTCTCTAAACCTGTCTGCAAAGTGATGCTGGAGTTGAGTACAAAGGGGGTAGAAATACACAGCTAGGAGGACAGGTGTCAGTGGCACTGCAGAGCCAGCAGTGAGATCAGCGTAAGCTGCAGTCCTTTCCTGGGGTGGCGAGATGTTCTCATATTTAAAGTTAAGTTAAGGATGTAGGTAAACACTGCCTAAAGATTTTACTAGAGCACTAGTGCCCAGCTGCTGTTCAAGAATGAAGAGGAAACCTGAAAAAGTGACTATTTCTGGAGAAAAGACACAGCCATGAGTAGCTTGGTCAAAACCATTTGAAATAGGGCATGACATACATTAAAGGGCATTGATTTCAAGGGCTATTCCATTACTGCCATTTTGTGCAACAGGGAATTTTTGTGCTCTGGAGTTGCAGTCTGCAGTGTCTTCTGAAGACTCTGTGAACAATTTTTCACCCAATCAGAAAAATTATTTCTTCTGAATATGAGTGCCTAGCGCTGCCTGGGGTGGAAGTGCCCATCTTTAAGAAACTTTTGTTGGAAACACACTTTATGTTTGTAGTAACTGGTGGTTCTAAACTAATAAAAGTAATTAGTGCATTTTATGAGCTAATAATCTGTAAAAGGACCTTATATGCCAGCTTTAATGCAGGCTGAATGTTTATGGTTACGTTATATAAACTTTGAAAATAGAAGCTTATATACTGGAAATGCTGACAAGGACTGAACTACAGTGCTATGACCAGCTAATTGAATTCATATTCCCCTGCATTCAGGGAATCAATAACTATTAGAAGCAAAAGGCACAGCCTTAAAAGCCCAGTGAGTGCTTTGTGCAAGGGAGGGCATTTTTTGTGGTGAAAACGCAGCTGTGAAACACTGTAGGAACATGTGCTCAGCATCTGCAAGAGAATCATGTCAGAAACGTTTAGTACACTAAGGACACACACAGCGAAACCCTAAGCAAACACCATCATTTATAATTTTTTCTTGATTTAGGATGTTAAACAGTCTGATGTGCCAGCCTCAAAAATTGCTGGGTACAGAAATCCTAAGCTAAGCCAAGTAATACTGTTGGACACCGGTATCTTAAATGGGGTGTGAACATGGCAGGGAGCAACTGGGAGAGGGGAACATATTTTTAGCAGAAGAAGCACTGGTGTAACAAGACTGACTAGTGACTTGTTACTTACTCATGCATGAAAACGGCACCTTATGGTACACAGCCTGCTGTTCAGTAATAATCCCAGGGGCAATCAGACGGTGGAGAAACAACCCAAGCACCTTCTTGCAGAAGCAATATCCACCATTATGTGGTGGCTTCTCCCACCTCTGAACTGGTATCCAGGTGACCTTCAGGTAGGCTGCCTACAGGGACACAGACCAAGGTGCAACATCAGAGAAGCTGGTGCCTGAGCAAACTTAAACACAGTTACTTGCTCTTCTGAGAGAAACCAATGCTAATTTTTAACAAAGAGCCCACTGAAGTTGTTTTCATGCTGAGGTTGTGGTTTTTCCTGTAGTTAAATGTTGTCCCAAATTGCTTCTAGTGGTGGGGTCAGATCAGGACACTAGATCCTCTGTCTGTGTGACTATAATTTTTTTCATACTGGCAAAGAAAGAGGAAGGGAGAGAGGGAGAAGTAGGAATGAGAAACTATAACTATCAATTAAATACCATGCTTGCTCCAATAATCCCAGGAAAAAGGATTTGTGACCTCTGCTCATTTTACTCTTTGCAGCTACCTTTTGTAAAACACTAAATCTTGCTCACTTTCACATAGTGATCCAGCAAAGAACTTGAGCACATCCCTAAATACAAGCATCTGAAAGTTTCCATTACAGTTACTCACATGCACATGTAGGTATATCCTCAGAAGATTTATTAGATGGCAATCCAGGAAAGGAAGGAGCTTTAAAAGCTCTTACAGGTCAGACTCCCTTCAGGATTACCTGATGTGTGGCACTGGGCCATTTTTGAGGGTTTGATGACTGTTCTCCTCCTTGTGACAGTTCCTCTGAGCTGAACTACTCAATTTTTTTCTCACTCTAGGTGTCTTGTAATCACTTTGCTTTGGTTGCTCATTATTTGTTTGATGTCTGTGGCAAGAAAAGTCACTTTTTTAAAATGTTTTCTGGCAGGTGACCGAGTTGTGTGAAAAATGAGAAATACAGACCCAGTGTGTTCTGGTATTTTTTTAAAAAAACATTCACAATTTCCTAATTTTTAGGAAATACAGTCTTAGCTTCTCCTCTCTTCCTATCCAGCCAAAATGAATCAGACAAGCAAACCCTTTTTTATTAAATAAGTGATAACTTCAGGATTAGCAGACATACCTACAAGCATGCAGTAGTCAGAAGGCTGTATGAGAATAAAATTCAAAGGGAATCTATAAATATTCAAAACAGCTAGCCACATGGACAAAGTAAGCAGCTGCCTCCAGGTGCAGGTTTCGGGAGCATCAAACTGGCTGTGGTTTCCCTCTGCCTGCGGCACAGCCATGCAAATCCAGACTGCTGCTGCTGCTGAGAGAGTGTGAGGGTTGCCTGAGAAATGGGATGCCTGAGGAGCCCAGCAGTACTGGGGGAGGCAAAGGGCAGCAGTGCTGACACCATCTCTCCCCTGGCAGTAGGAAACTGAAACTGCGGGGCTTCCTTTTGCTTCCTGGGCTCATCTCACCCAATCTCCTCTCCCTCTGGCCTTGCACTCCGTTTCCTCCTGCAGAAACTTCAGCTTTCTTACCCCAGAATCGCTGCAGCTGAAAGACAACACAATTTTTTGCTTTGGGAGTCATCCTGCCTCAATCACAGGTTTTACCTGGAACCAGCACGTTTGAATTTTGTAACCCAGGTAGTTTTTGTGGAGCAGAGTGGGAAGATGGCAAGGTTTATCCTCTCCCTCCAAGGTCATTAAAAGTACAACAAGAGACAGAAGCAGCACCCTGCATTGGACATTGTTTTCTCTCCAATATTTCTGATGAGAGAGGAGAGCTAGAAGGGGGTGAAGGCTAAGAGCCTAGAGGGGAAGAGGAATATAGAGGAAAGGAGAAGTTCTGGCACGTTGTCTTTCCAAAACACACGGTACAGATGGGAAGATACAGATGGAGCATTTCTACTGATAGTTCAAGAAATCAAACATGCAGGGAGTCGCAGCAATTTCCTTGTATGCTGTATCGTAACTTTATGTAGCAGCAGTTCTCAATGAAACAGGCTGCCACTTCAGCCATGCTTTGTGAGTCTGCACATGAATACAGTCACCCTAAAAATATGCTGCAGTAACTCTTGCCTGGCACAATGAGTTGAGATGTTTTGTTTCAGCTCGCATCATGTTTGCTGGCTTATCTGCAAGCACATGGAAACTAAACCTTAACTTAGCAAGCTAATATTGCCTGTAGCACAGTTGCAAAAGAGAAGGTACTTGGAAGCAGATCTGTCTTCTTTTGTGCTCAGGTGCAGCAGAAGTATGAAAACGAGAATAATGTTGCATGCAATAGTGACACGGGCATGCAAAGAGGGAGGAAAGAAAGGGATCCAGAGAAATGCCATAAAGAATTCTGCAAGTACTCTATGCTAAGTCCCCCTATTAGAAGTACTGAAATGACTGTGCAGTCCCTGCAGCACAGTGCCTGTAAAGACTTGCCAAGAGTTTCCAGTCTAATTAGCCCTTAAGAAGGTCAGCAGGAGGCATTGATATCCTCTGTTGTGAGGAGATCTGTGACTGGCAACTCCTCTGTCCCTGTGGGAAAGTAGATACTTCCACTCCTGGACTCCTGGTTTCCATGGGATCACAGCCCTATATTACTTCTGCAGCTGATGGCAGAGCAGGGAAGGCTGGAACAGTGTTCTGGCTCTGGCCCATGGCACCATTTCTCCATATCCCCAAGGATATCCAAATAGATGGTTTAAAGGAGGTTAATGTGGCTAGGAGCCTCCTTTAAGAGCAACTAAGCAGAGAGATGTAGAAATCCCTTCAGTATTTCCTTCCTCATCCCTCAAAAGGAAGATCTTAGAGAAATTTATTTCATTACCTTCTCCTGTTCAATTTCTCTTCTTTTACTGTGGGAGACCTGACTTAACACTATTAAGATATATGTTGGGTTCAGCTCCTAGCAAAAGTATTCCCTATCCATCTGTCTGTTTATGTTTTTCTGAGGGCAGCTGTCACCATCACAACTAAGAAGAAAAACAGCTTTTCAAAATTACTACTTTTTCAGATTTTCTGAGTCCAGCACAGGAATTTTCTCACCTCTCACATTCTGATTTCTATCCTGCTGCAGTAAGCAAATGGGAGTTGGAGAAGTCATTAATGGCTAATTTGGACTTGTAATTAGACAAAATTCAATGAGCTGCTCCCAGGTTTAGCATCCAGTGCTGCTAGTTTTAGGCTCTAATTCTGAAATATTTTTCTGTGGTCAGGATGAATTCCCTTCCCTTGTATAAAATAAAGAATTTCTGTTCTTTATGAAACTATGTGCTGTTTGGGTTCATTACTTAGGATTAATAAAATATTTTGGAAATGAGAGGTAGGAAACCTTATTTTGACTTTTAATGTGTCTGAATACTGTCTAAACCCCTAGCCTGGTCACTTCAAAATCTGTTGTGGGTGAAAGAATTCCTGGTCTTAGGAGACTCACACTATAAATTCAGTAATAATTGGTCCAAAAGACACCTTACTCAGTGGAACTGATTAACATGCCAGCTTTATGCAGTTACAGTTTTAGCCAAGTAGAGAGATTGCTGAGGAAGAAAAGGTTGCAGTGGTCACCATCCGTGTCAAACATAATTTTCCATTGATGCTATGAGTATTTGGAATCCAATACCATCATGGAATACGGTATATTTTGATATGCAATATCAGTGGAAAACATATTTTTTTCTTGTATCACCATCAGCTGCAAAAGTGAGGTTAAACCAGCACTATTTGCCATTACAAGAGACCCTTGGAAAATATCCTTCCTAAGAGTATGCAAGCACAAAACAAATCTCTCTTAAACAAATGAAAGGCTCATAACATAAATTTTCATTTAAATGCTGCAGCTGAATTTTCAGCCGCTTGCTTGAATCTCTCTTTGTGAGAAATTAATCTTTAAGGAAATCAAGTAGGAGGAGTGATCCTTGCTTTCCTCTCCCTCTGGGCTGAGCAGGTCTCTCTTCTCTGTCTTGAGATGGAGAGAAGATAAACCCTTCAAAGTTGCCATCTTAATTTAATACCTGTGACACCAGCTTCAGGGAGAAACCTTGCTCTGGGCTCAAACTCAGAAATTCATTCTGGGGGGCACTAAATGATAGTGATGCCAATACAGGCTGTGTGAGCCACTCTACATTACCACTTTCACCTATGTTTTTTAGTCTCTGATTCACTCCTGTGGTCTAGCTGGATTTGATCCTCAGTGCTTTTGTTGTCAGGAAGAGATATAGCCTCAGTTAAAAAAGGGTCTAGGCTGAGAATTGGAGCAGAAGCACCAGACATCAGGCAGGAAGGTAAACATCCACTTGTCCTGTTTGGTGATCCAGGGGGGAAAATGAAGATGCTTTGTCACATACAAAGATAGTAGGTGACAAATCTTGTGGCTTTGCAAAAGTCTGTTCTTACAGAAGCAGATGTAAGCATTCAAGCCTATCTGGCAAGGATTATTAAACATCTGGCTCAAACCTAACACGTCCTTTCAGGAAACTGCAGAGAAATAAAAAAATTTAAAATTAATGTCCCTTGTTGAAATTATAATTTGCTGCCTGGCTCACCAACACTCACTGTCTGCAGAAACACCAAGAGGTGAGGAGCAGTTGGTTCTGCTGTGTTCTGTGTGGTGTGGGCATGGGGAAGTGGGGCCAGGGCAGAAGTTCAGAAGTCTTGAAGGCTGCAGGAGTCATTAAGAATGTTGAGAAATGACTGGTGCAACACCAACCAGCAGCTCTACCAAGAAATTTCTGAGATTCCTTCATTGAGCCTGTGAGCTAGCCTCATTTACCTAGAATTCAATAAGAAGTAGAAATTCTGACAAAGTAATTTATGCAAATGTGGCACCGGTAAGAGATGCTTCCTGAGATAATATAAGTTTCCATTTCACATCTCAGTCCAAAGCTGTGGTGATGTAGGCGACATATCTGGCAAGATATCATTCGGGATGCTTGTTCTGAACAAGAGGGCACAGAGAAATGAAAACTGACAGAACATGGAGATATTCAGGCTTTGTGTTTATTTGTTAATTTTTTAATTTTCTTTAATTCCACTGGGGAGCTATTTTATATGTAGTGCCATAGAAGAGAATTACTTGTTTTGGGTGATTACATAGTCTTGTGATCACTGGTCTGTTCAACATTTTAAATTCTCTATTTCAAAGTCTTCCTTCTTCAGTAGCTTAATGCAGCTAAGCAGATATGTGACAGATATTTATAAGAAGCATGAAAGTGAATAAAATAGGAGAAGCCAGATAAATTGGGAGTCTGGGGATGTTTGCATTGGCTTTTCAAGAGGGTTCTGCTATGTGAGGAGTTTACTTCCTGGCAGTTTATTTCTAGTTGTCCCTCCCAGCACTATCCACTGTTAACCATGATTAGCCTTTACCATGGCTGGGTTCATAAGCACACTAGGTGAAGATTTACTTCAGACAGTACATCTTCCACATATATAGAATATACCCCTCATAATGTTGGTAAAATACAGCATTTTAGACAACACATGAAAATTCAATCCCTCTTCAAAACCGAATTCCTCTGTATATCAGTATTGTATTTCCACTCTTTGAAGTAAAGGACCACAAATTCAAAAGCATTTGAATCATTTTCTTTCTAAAATAATCAGATGTGTAGATCAGTGATTTCAGGAACAGACTATTAATTGTATTGCTTTAGGCTCTTCTAGGAGATAAGGATGGTGAGATAAGAACCTAAATACAAGAGAATCTGGTTTCCATGTCAATCATACCAAATCCAATTTATAAGCTGTTAAACGTACGAAAGGCAAGATGGAAGAATTCTCAGGAAAATTCAATGGCTTAGGCCCCAAAGCTACTGGCTTTTGTTCTTTGTTGTAGCTTTGAAGGGAATATAGTTTCATGGTTTATACTCATAGATTGTTGTTTACATCCTAGCAAAGCACACACAGTGTTATGGCGGAGATAAACACATCTCACAGAGTTTATAAACATTTCAGGTGTCACTTTTGCTCCTAGGAATCACACTCCATGAACCATGATGGGACAAAACGCTCTGGCAGTTGATATTATCTGGACCTTGGTTTCTAATGACATAGTCACAGCTATTTATAAAGTATGATAGAATTTCACCCTGCATCCTTGATAAAAATGTCAAGTGCCCTGCAGAATTGTGTACTGTTCCTGGAGAAATGATCCATTAAAAACATCCATATGAGAGAGCAAGTATTCACAACACTACAGAAAGAAATTATATTCTCATAGAATAATAGAGAAAATTGGCTGGCTTGCATAGACTGTATTGACATGCAACAGAGCTAGCCTTTTCATTAACTGCTACCCATGCCAGAACTAAGGACATCCTGTCTACAAGGGGAACATAGAGGCTTCATTTAGCTTTTTTTCCTTAGTCCTTTTGTTACAACTAAGCAAGGCTGTGCAGCTAGACAAAAAGTTGTGTAGAGCGCCCAGGTGATGAGGAATTGAGGCTCATAGAGAGGTGAAAGAATGAAAAAAATAAAAGGTCAGCAGGTGCAAATCCTGTAGCTGATCCTCAGATTACATGAGGACAGGGAGGAGAAGTCCTGTTTCATTCCTTGAGATACAGATACCATAGGGGAAACCCGGGCCTTTTGCTCCCAGGTTTATACTGTGAAAGTGCCAAATATCTAACAGTCATGGCCAGTCATTTCATGTTTAAGGACTCTGGGGCAGTCACAGCAGAAATCTGTCTTGATCTTTTGCTGCCCTTACAGAAAGTGTATGTTCAATATTCCTTGAAGTCTTCTTCTTACGAGAACTAGGCCTTCTTCTGAAGATGGTTCCTTCAGGGTAGGGGAAGCAAAGGACCTCAAAAGAGCTCTTTTTCTGCCCTCTCCCTTTCTCTGTGCAAAGTCCTTCTTTGGACTGTTGCCTATGGTACCCTGGCTTGCCAGGCCCATAGCTAGGAGTGCATTTTTTAAATATTCTCTTTTCCAGATGAAGTGGCAATTTGTGCTACCCCCATAGATTTGCAGCCAAGACTTCTTATTCACTTGGAACAAATGTCCCTTGGCATTTCTCAATTTTTATTATTTTTGAGTGTATTTTGCCTTTAATATCCATGTGAATTCACTGTGATTTGCACAATTGTGATCACCTACAATAGTTATCTTACTGACCTATATCTCCCACTGACATCCCACACCATCTTAATCTTGTTCATCTAGTTCCATTATTCCTTTCTCATATTTCCTGGTCACCAAGTAGCTATCTTTTTGTCTCATATTTAAAGTGCATGTTTTCTGTGGCATGGACTATGTTTTTGGTCTCTGTCCAGCGCATACCTGGTCGCTCTCTAAGTGCTGAAGCAACTACAGGAATATTACTCACTGATGGATCAAACTGTGATTTATTTACCCCTACATCTGCCATCATGTCTGGTTATAATAAAACTAATTAATCTAAAACACATTCAGTACCTACTATCACTCCCTTTCATATGGCAAAGAAACTAACTTAACCCAAAATGCTTTGCAACTATACCATTGTTTATTGCACTAGAGAGACTGCACTAATATCCAGCTAGACTAAAAATATGTCTAAAATTCACAGCCTTTTCATAATGTTGCATTGCAGATTTCTAATGTTTCCTAAGGAAATTAAATTAATTTTCAGGGATACTTTTTTTTTTTTTTTAACTAAGTGAGCAAGTGAGACAGGGATAATAAATAATCCTTTCTAGTACCTCTGGAGATAATTGGCTGGAAAACTGTAGGTTGATAATTGTTAACTAACTTGAGGTCACTCAGCTGAACATTAGTACCACCAAGGCACGCTTCTGAGTAACAAGAACATGCCCTTCAGAAAAGGATTAATTAAATGCAAAAGTTGAAAGAGAAGAAGCTGCATTCATGACAGTGTACCTTTTGGAGGATTAGAAATGCCAGTGTTTTAATGGCAGAGATAAGTTTCCAGCTTATCATATTCTAAGTGTTCCATCATTTGTATGCATATTTGATAATAAAAGGATTTGTTTGAGTGGAGAATCTTTAAGGAAAGGAAGGCTATTTAAGTTGATCAACTTAAAAGAAGAAAAAAATATGGAAATAGTTTTTTCTTATAACAAAAATATCTCACCAGCTTGCACTTTCAGTTCTACCAGGCTGCAGTTCCTGCTGGAGAGGACTCCCTTTTCCTTCTCAGCCTAGCCGGAGGGATGCTAGCATCCTCTGCTGCAACACCTGCTGAATTCAACAGTTTTGCCACTGGCTGTAATGAGAATTTGATTGTGCTTTCTATCAGTGTGCTCCTAAAAGGGAGATAATTACTGCATGATGAGCAGCCTGCCAAACAAGATACAGTAGTTTCTTATAATGGGCTTAAAGGCAGTTGCAAGCCAAATTTAGCCTTATTAATTTCTTACAGGCAAGACACACCCAGTGGCTGCTTCGTTTTACACATCCTGCTTAGTCTGTTCAGAGGCTGACTGAGGTCATATGCAGAGACACTTTCAGCTGCTTTGCACGCTCTGTGCAAAGGGACTATGCTCAAAGGAAACCACCAGTGATTTTTGCCTCAGGAACAATGGAAATGGTCTCTCCTTTTAAGTTCACCCAGTATTCAACAATTTAAAAACATAGCACACTCACTCACCCTGGGAGGACATGATTTCTGAAGCTCTTTTCCCTTTTGTTTTCTCACTTTAAAATTATTCTAACTCACAGCCCTCAGCCATAGTAATGAAAATAACTGATCTGGTTAGAAATGGTGCCAAGCAAGTTTCTAGATTTAAGAATATTTGCTTTATAAGTCTATTCAGTACTGGGGGATTAGCATGGCCCCAGATTCAAAGAAGTTGACTCTCTGTCTACCTGGAGATAACCTCCAGGTCCTCACACTGACCTTCCCTCATTTTCCTGCCCTGGTGCCCTCTGTACGCTCAGCTGTGGCCCTCTCTCTGCATTTTTTTCCTTTAGACTAAGGGAGGGGGAAAATCAGGTCTGTCTAGGCTCCTACTTCATGTTCAAACTTTTAGTAAAGCTCAAAGGCCTAAGACCACTCGTAGGATGTAGAGTAGGGGTGTTTTCTATCCCTCCCTGCAGTCTTGATCCCTCAATTATCCAGATATGGGATTTGCTCAAAGTATGTATCAGCTGTCCTTTGGGTTGTGTAGTTCCCATTTCCTTATGGGCTTGGGAGAAGAATAAGGTCTACTTCACCCTACTGAGTCAGGAAGCAGTCAGAAATCCTTACAAAGCATCTACAAAAGCCTCCTTGGGTCATACTGCAAAAATATAGTTTGTCTTTGATGACAGAGCAGGGTCTTGTTCCTCTTTGAAGCAGACAAAATGCTGCCATTCTTCCTTAGGTGCCTCAGTTTCAGGTGTCTGCAGTGAGCAGCCCACATCCATTGCCTGCTTTTGGTTACTCTAAAGACCAACACAATCTCGGACTGAAGCCAAAGAGAAATCAATTGCAGTCTTTGCTCTCTCTACTAGGAGAGACCCTCTTTGAATGAGATGTCTCTCCAAACTCTGCCTGTGCCAAAGGGGTCAGTTGGGGGCAGTGACAGAAAACAGAACCTTCATACACAGAGATCTGCTGACCTCAGAGCCCTTCCCTATACCTGTAGAAGTGACATGCATATCCCTGTTATCCTGAGCATGCTGTTTAAAACAGGCATTCTCAGAGTAGGCAATCCAGGGGTCAGATGCACGTGGAAGTCACATCTCCTTGGCATAATGATCTGTCAGAAGCTGCCCTCAGATGTTTTTCTGCTGCAAGTAGATGCATCCTAGGTCTCAGCTTCAAATCCTCCAGATATGTGTTCATGAGGGTACTGGAAGACCAAAGGGCAGTTTCTAAGGTACATCCCACCTTCTAAAATACCCAAGTTTCCTCATCCCCTCAGAAGCTTCTAAATCACTACACTTCAGAGAAAGATACAGATCCTTTTTATTTTTCAAACTTAAAGCCACTTTTTGTCTTGCATTGAAGACTCTCTTATTTTCAGAAACTTTCCACTTGAATTATGAAGCAGATCACAGGCCAGCAGAAAATCATTCCCAAAAGCAAAAGGCAACATACTAGAATAGAAATTAAAATACACATTTAAGTACAAAGCACCAGAAGTAATCTGGAACACAGCATGCGCATGACTTCAAAAAATATAAATTAAATGATTGATTCCTAACACCCACGCTTTAAAAATTACAGTGCATCCCAATACCTTCTAGATGTGGATTTGATTAGGGCTAAGGTTAAATAGGATACAACCTGCACTTAAAAATCTTTTCTTTGCCACAGACTGAATAGGTTAAAGATTTGCTGAAGCATAAGGAGCACCTTTCTCTGCCAAACCCTCCGCTAAGGGATATGTGTATGTTACCAATAATCAAGAGAAGAGAGGAGGGGTTTTCATTATGGCTCGTTTGTTTATTTCTTACTGAGGTTGGTAGAACTTCTCACAGGAAGTATGTATCAAAGAAAGTGGCTGATTGCAATCTTCTATTTCTACATGTAGCCAACTGTTTTTCACAAGCAAGTGCACCCTGGAGGCACAGATGCAACACTTGCCTAACAGCCCATGCCCCGCTGAATAAATGGCAGGTTTTCATTGAGCTCTGTCTTGTGTGCATCTAGCAGATTATCCCTAAAAAACTCTGAAATTTTCCATCAGGGCTAAATAGCCTGAATTTAAGGAGTTTCCTTGTGTGGAAGTCTATATGTGACAAGGGGCAGGAACAGGCAGAGGGGTTGCATGGCCCTCTTAACAGCTTCCTTGAAAGCTGCATTTGTCCTGGAGCTACAAAAGTAGCTCTTGCTTTTCCAAGTAAGGCTTCCAATAAGAGGTAGTTGCCCATCCACTGGGAAGTCTCTAAGCTCCCTGTCAAGATGAACCCTTCTGGAGTCAGTGAAAGGTGCTTCCTTGCAAGACTGTCTGGGCATGTGATTGTGACTTACGTCTCATGACTCTCAAAAGTTAAAGCATTGACTCTGATGCAGTTCTGTAAGCAGAATGGATCATATCTGAATGCTGCTTGAATTTCTGTGCTGCTTAAGCTCCCAAAGACTTGTTGTAGATAGTGCTAAACTCATTGTAAAACCAGGGTTCACTTCTTTGAGAGCAGAGCCCTCCTTGGTTAGACCAGAGGCTGGGCTAGGTGTGAAGGTAGGACATCCTCTGGTCTTCCTGTTTATGCAGGAACAATTTCTCCTGCTGTCTGCCGAGAAGGAAGTTCTAAGGGCCTTTGCTTTCCTTAGAGCACAAGGTGAGAGGAATCAGACACCACACTTTTTCTGTGCTGAGCACGTGGCATTTTTTAAAGGTAAGTTTGAACAAAAGTGGGTCAGAAATCACTAGAGGTGAACACAGAAAAGGAAACTGACATGTTTCCACCAAGGCCTCAGTCCTCAGTAGCTGCACTGAATTTGCTGTAGTAGAAGAACCTTTCTGAATAATTGGCAGCTCTAGTAAAGTGCCCTGTGTTCAGCATGCTCAATACAGAATGCCAAAAATGCCCCTGAGCAGAAAAATGGCTGCATTACTATTAATGCTGGCCATATTCTGAATAAAATACTTAGCATCTTAGTAAAGACTAAAATGCCAACATTATAAAGATGCCACAGCATTTTCCTGAAACAGGAGGTGCCTTCAATATAAATGCATTTTATTAAATGCATTTGTTACCGTGAAAGAGCTGATGACATTGCAAGCACTAATGGGCATCTGGCTTTCTTCTCCATGCATTACCAAAGGTTCAGCATGCACATCTCAAATAAACTTCAATTTTTTTTCAAATCCTACAGCATCAGAAAAAAATTCAGATTCTAGTATGTGGCAGATCATTAACCCCTTTAATCAGGTACATCAGCTTCTTAAGAACTGTATCCATTTACATCAACTGAGAATGGTTGTCTAAGAAAACACTGCTAGATCTTGTGTCACAGTTAAGAATTTAAGATACAACTGACTAAAAAACCAGCACCAATGTAGAACATCTGGCAGAGGGTATTGGTCAAAGGCTGGTGAAAGAAAAATGCTCTATCTTGACTTATTGTGCACCCTTTGGGATTTTAATTCTTTGGATGATAATTTTTGGGATAATCCAAACTAACATGATCCACCTGCTTCTTGCATCGCAGAGCGAAAAATCAAAATGCAGAAAGAACAGAATGGCTTGGACTCAGAAAAGCAAATCTGCAGTGAGATACTTGCTCTGCTCCTGTCTAGCGCTGAGGAGACCTTGGCAGCCATTTAACTCCCAGTATCTCTTGTAAGACTGGTGGTGTAAAGAAGAACAGCAATGAAGAGACAGGTCTGCAAACTGTGGAAGGAAGAAAGAAAGGCAGGACAGCTAGTCTGTAGTTTGCCACAGTTAACTCACATGATTGAAGTTTACTTGGACAGTCAGTGGACAGGCAAGGAAACTCATTTCCTGGGTTCCAAAAGTCCTTAATATTCTAATCTTTTTGATAACTACTCAAACAATTGCATATCTCTTGTCATAACTACATATCCTTGCAAGAAAAACCTGTTCATGCTGAAATGGGGTATGAATAATGTAAAAAGAACCAACAAACTTTTAAAAGGCAAAGGTGGCTGGAAGCAGCCGAGAGAAGGATAAACCAAAGTAATCTGCAGAATGTAATGAGAAATGGAGGGACATAGAAATGTCTTCTGTGTCTCCCCTGGCAAAAAGCAGAGATCAACAAGGAAATAATTGAAAATCATCAGCCTGGAGAAAGATGTAGATAACAGAGTAAGTTCAAGGAGAAGCATACACCAACACGTAATGATCTCAGTAGGAATGCCTGCGTAAAACTGCACAGCAGCAGAATGACTCCATTTATTATGGTTTAATTTATTGGCTGCTGACAACGTGTTCTGTTCAGAACAAATATAGTGCAGTCTCTGTCACGACAAGTATTCAATTTAGCTAGAAATAAGATTAATTAAGATCTTTCAGAGTGCCTTCAGTGTACTTTAAAGCAGAGGTGTTGCAGTGTCTCGCTCCTGCATTCACTGGTTTTTATTGGCTATTGCACAAAAGAAGGAAGTTGCTTGTTAACAAATTTGACCTCCTGGTTTGCCCATTTTTCTTGCAATTCCTCTCTCCTCTTCCTTCTCAGAAGGAAGTCCTTAGGCACAGACCAGAGGTTTGGGTGGACCTGCTCCATCCATGTTTAGATACTAAGCCCTTTCTGTTTTACAAAAGGAGGCCACTGTTGGGACGTAGTGTGGAGAAGAGAGAAGAAAAATGAGTGGAGGCCATGAGCCCACTGTAAGGACATTCCCCCTGCACTGTAGTGCAATCCTGCAGCTGAAAAATTTACAGCTATGTTTCTTGTATTTAGTATGTGCGTCTCTGTGAATACATAATATTATAAAACATGTGCGTCTCTGTGAATACATAATATTATAAAACATTCTGCATTGCCCAAACTGTAGCAGCACGGCATGGAGAGGAAGGCTAATTGCCCTGCAAAACCCATGTGAACTCACAAAGATTTGATGGTGTGAAGGGGGACTGTTTCAGACCTTTATCACCTGGAGACGAAGGATGGCCCATAAAAGACTTTTCATTTAAAGGAGGGCAAAAAGAAGAGTATCTATCACAGTTATCTTGCTGCCCATTGCTAAAGCTCCTCTTCACAAAATCTGGTTTCATGTGATGTGGGACACCTACTGCAATCATTGCAGTTGAGAATGGAGCACATTAACTGCACTTATTGCTCTGAAGTCTGTATGATAGGGTCCCATGAAGATAAATATGTCAAGAGGTGGAACTATTTTCTGATTGAATTTCTGATGGAGAACACTACATAGTCATTCAAATGGCAGTAACTCAGGTTGTAACAAAAAACCTGAGACATACTAATAAAAGCCCCATTTCCACTTTACAAGTTACATAATGAATGTCACATTCGGTGTTTCTTATGGTGAACAGGCTACTTATTAATCATAGTCAATGACTTTATTTCATTTTAAAATTGCCATCTTTTCCAATTGTTCTAACTTTTTAGAATTTTCTCTCTTTTAAATCAGGATATATTTAGTATGAACTACAAGTTACAAACAACAGAAGTTGCTATAGAAACAGAAAAGGCACTTCGTAGAATGAAAATGCGGGAAGAAATATTGTTCTCTATTTATCTGCTGCAGAGAGTAAGATAGAATCAATACATATAGGTGTATGTATGTGTATCTATACATGTGTACGGAAATATATGACTTATCTTACTATATGTATGAACTGTTCAGCGCTCACCTTTGTATTCTGACATTTAGCTGGTTTTGGCACTTCTGCGTTAGCAGGCTAGTATCCACAGCCAAATAAAAATATCCCATAGCTGGGTGCCCTGCAAGCATCTCTGTATTCAGTCAAGTTTCCTCGTGGGCTGGCTGGAGCCTTGGTGTCTGTTTTGCAGAAAAGGTGTTGACTCAACTCCAACATAAGCTGGGATATCTGGAGGTTTGTACAAGTCCAGTCACTCAAAAAAATAAAGGAGGATACGTGTCCTAATGGTTAACACTGTACTCCAGGTGCTGTACATCTCAGCCATGTCCTACGTCTCCGTCAGGGCAAGACTTGGATGTATCTCCTTAGACAAGAGCTCTCCTCTGGAAAGAAATCTGGAGGGATCTCCTATAGTCTCCAGGGGTTTGCCTAGTCTGGATGAAACCCTGTGGCATGCTTCAGGCTGCAATGTGCCCACCCCACCATGTAGACATAAAGAACTGAGACCCAAAGGCAGACTTTTTACTTTCAACCATTTTTGCCTCAGTTCACGGTTTATAAAATGGGGATATTGTGAGGAAGATTTTTGAGCACTAGGATGTAATGAGGAGAGAAATCCTCATGAGAAAATGAAGATTTTTAACTTCCAGGCAGGACTGGGAAAGTGTTCATGTTATACGGCCTAGAAGTATGCACAGAATGATATAGGAAGAGTAAATATTGAAGAGCTGCTTGTTAAACAAGCAACATCTGTGTCAGATACTGAATAAGGCAACGATCCTAGAGGTAAAATAGTAAATGACCCTGCAATTAGAGACTGTATCCTAAGGCACCCTCTTCTAGGGATAGATGCAGCATTCACAGGCAACTTGAAATCTGACATTTCCAACTTTGAGATCTTCATTTTGCTCTGCTGGCCAGGGTACAGGCAAAAGTACATCTGTTTATACATACTCTTAGGCTACCTAGAGGTTCAACCTTAATTACTGCTTAATTACTGCAAATCTGATTTTTAATTTGGATTGGTATCAGTACCTTTACATTACCTACCAGTAGATGTGATTTACATGTGCTTTGTTTGGCAGATATTCTTGAATGAGGTTATTTTCAATTCTGGTAATATTCAAGCAGTATGCTGCTTCTTAATATGCATATCACTTTCTCTGACTCAAGTGCCTCAATTCTTGAATATATCCTTGCTAAAGAGAACAGATGGTTTCAGTTTCACTAGATGAACTATCAAGGGTAACTTTAAACCTGGGCAATACCACTGTCTATTTAGTTGAATTGTAACACAATCCTCAATTTCTTCATGATGTTGTTCCAATCTCGCCTGGTTCTCTGACCCTTTATATCTTTCTTTAATTCTGGATTGCCTTTGCAACAAGAATAAAAGACCACCAGCTGTCTTTAGACCAGTCTTTTGTCTGTAATATCCACCTACACTAGGTAGCCAGCTAATTCCAATTCAGTCCTGATAATCAGGGCATGAGAGGAAAGGATAGCCAGGAAATTAAAGCCAAATGTGGTGGGCTCACACTTTCTCAACAGCATTAAGATGATGAGATGCCTGTTCTATTTACAGCCTGCCTGTGTTGTGCTCCCTCCTCTGTTGAATTGCACCTTTTAATTAGCTGCAGGACTGAGTAAAAGTGAAGAGGGGTCCTACCTTTGGAGGCCTTGTTGCTAATTAAAATGGGACTATTTTGAGGAAAAATGCCCAGGAGAAAGAAAATGGGACAGAAGGTTAAATGGTATCCTGATTTTGTAAAGAAGTATCTTTCCAAAATCTCTGTAATACTTAAGAGTAAGGTCAAAACCAAGCAGACTTTCAGGACTATATAGCTGTTTAATGATAACCTTACAGAAACTCTGTTCCTCAGGAGGGACATGGATGCTTGGACCTTTTCTTTTGTCTTCCCACTGGGACAGTGACAGTGGAGGTAGCAACATTATCACTCTATTCCGCCTGAAAATTCCTCTGACTTTCTGTAATAATATCCCAGCTGGACTGTTATTTCCTATCAAAACTTTATTGACTCACAGCATGCCATTTGCAAATGATAGATTAACTCTAACCTCATTAATATACAAAGCCTTGTCAGAAGGGAGAGCTTGAAAGAATTACAATGCGCTAGATCTATTTCCCAAACAGAAATACACACAGTGGGTGAAATCAATGATCAGTGTGTATCTCATCAGCCTGGGTAAGTGCATCTGTCTCTTTTGTATGACATGAGCAAAATACTGGGTGCTATATCTGTTTTCTGAATAATTTTTTCCAAGAAATTACTGAAGTAGATAGAGGTGGAGAAAGATTCTCAGAGATCAAATAAAGCGATTAATGTGAGCAACCAGTTCAAAGAATTTTGACTATCTTGCTTTAGTTGAGATGGATGAAAGAGCTCCTTGGGATAGGAGGGTGATAGTTGGCTATTTTAAGAATGTAACTCGTCTATGTCAGATGTTACATCTGTGTGTCCATGTTTCATTGAGCTGTGCATTAGATTACGTTTTAGTACAGTTTTACAAGGGAACCAGCTCTTTGTGGCACTCTGCCAGCTTTCACCTTCTTGCACAGTTTGGGGAGGAGAGCAGCAGGTGACCAAGAACAGGTCTAGGAAACATAAGGAAAGAAGAGAAACTGTGGCAGGCTCTAATGATGGGCCGTGTGAGGGCCTATGAGGCATCGAGGGCAACCTTGAAAGCCTGTAGCTTGCAACACGGTTTTGTGAGTGCAGCGTGGGCTGACAGGAGGACATAGAACAGTGATTTAGTGTTTCTGCTGGAGGCTCCCGCCATAACCTGTGTCCTGGTGTAGGGCTTAGCTGTCTTTTTGACCCTAGTGAGGTCTTTGTGAATTCTCCATGACAGGAAACAGGTTCTGTGTAAATTGTTCTCTCTGCAGAGGCAGTTGCCAGTTTCACAGTCTTTCACTAGTTCTTGCTGTAAAGTACTTAGCCTACCAACTGAGATTGACACTTGCAAATCATCCTTTGAAAAGATGTGACTGGGAGGCAGCATAGTAATCAGGTATCTGTTGATTTAACCGTAGAAACCACAAAGAATATGAGAAAGCAGAGTTTTTACCTTAGAATTGTTCCTCTAAAATGTGATAGTTAGTATGATCCTGAGTACAATAGCAAAATGCACTAGCCAGAACCTTTTCAACATTTTCTGTCTGACACTGTAGTATCAGCCATTCCATTCAGAAATTCATTTAGTTCTGACAAGCAAGAGTACCTCCCTCCTTCTTCTCCTGCTGCTGTCCTCTAAACCCTTTATAAAACCAACTATCAGGTCATCTCTTTCAGCAGTGTACTGCTAACAGTCTCTAAATTTGGATGTAGGTATGTTTTCCAGGACAGTCTCCACCCTGAAGGTGTAACTTCTATACTTGTTCCCATCTGTTGTATATTGCCTGTAACTATGTTAACATTAAATATTCTTGGTGGTTCCTGGTTATTTAATTGAATAAATTGGACTAGACTGTGCCAATGATCTGTTTTCATTACTGAACGTTACACCAGTTCTGGTACTGTTCATAAATGTTACAAAGAAAGATGTTGTCCCAGTCAGAGGTCTTAAACCTGTGGGTCTGTATACTCCTTGCCAGCAGCTAAAAAAAAGGTAACTGAGAAAAGCAGTCCTACTGCCAGTTAGCTTTGGTTTGCTCTCTGTGTGTGGGTTTCATGGTCTGAAAGAACCTGAAAAAAAAAAAAAATTGAGATAGGTCACTGATGACAATATTAGGCAGTGTTAGATCAAAAATTGATTTCCTGGGACACTGCAGGAAACAGTCTCATATGCTGATATCTCAGCATTAACAACTACCTTTTGAGATGTGCCACAATCTAATGCTTAAGTCACCTAATATAAGCCCTATTAATTCCATATAATGCAAGCATTTTAACCAAAATGTCGTGTGATGCTAGGTCAAATGCCTTGGAGAAATCTAAATGTATTATATTAACACAGTCATCTTTATCAACCAAACCTATAATCCTTTTTTCAAGAAGGAACAATGGCTTTGTTTGACAAAACATACCTCTCACCTTGCTTGTCATTAAATATATTTTCAACTTCTAATTCTTTTTGAATAGACTCCCATATTAACTGTTCTGGTATTTTAGTTGGGATCCGTGTCACAATAATTGTCCTTAGTTACCATCCTTTTAGCCCTTTTCAAATATTGGGAGTGTTTATAGTTCTACAGCCCTTTGGAATTTCCTTATTTTACTAAGATTTAGTAAATATTGGCATATCATACATCTCCTCAGAGAGCTCCTTTAAGTCAAATTGAAAACAACTTACTGGATGGTTTAAAATGTAGAACCTGGGTGTAATTACTTCATTCCTTCCATTTTTGCAAATGCCAGGCTACTGTTCTGGGGACAATGTCAGCTCTGATGTAGTTACCCAACATGTAAGGTTTAGAAAAATAGGCAGTGATAATTTGGTGTTCTTCTGTATCACATCTTTATGAAGTTATCACCCAATCTAAACCTGTTTTTTATATAGCCTACTTTTTTCTTGTTTCTTATTTTTGTAGTCTTATATGAAGTTCCATTACTTAATGATTCTTTTGTCTCCTCTTATCATTCTACACTGTTAAACTTGCAAAATGTATTAATGACCATTTGCTTCTATTTTCCATCCTATTTCTTACTTACTAGTAAGGTGTTTTACTGCTGTTTTCTTATCTGGTTGTAGCTGGCATGAACTGTAGGTCAAGCCAGTCATTTTTTTCTATACCGTGATGGTTTCTTGGCAGGATATTGACTTGACTCTTCACAAAAGATTATTAGTATTCATTAATATTTTATATGTACATTCTCTGTTTCTTTGGCTAGCCAGGAATTAAGCTTGACAAAATGGTATTTTTTCAAGTTTCAGATAGACCAAGTAAAAGTGTCACATTCATTTTCATGAAAAAAACACAAGTCCTGATAATCTGTGCATCTTAACAGCCATTTTTCAGGGTTTACGATTAACTGCTGTTTGTGCATCCTAATTTAATTAATGCCATAGTCTTCAGAGAGCATAGGTTTTGTTGTTTTGTGTTGTTCAGGGGGGAGAGAAGGTGCAGAGGCCTTCTCTGTTAAGTGAATGAGGACATCCAGAATGACGGAGTGTTTTGGATGCAGATTAAAGACTAGCTCACTGCAAAAACCAGACAGAGCTGTGAAGAAGTGAACAACTTTAGCTGAGGGAACCTCAGGCAAACAGGGAGATTTATTCTTTGTATGTCATGGTATAGATTGTAACATATTTGTATACCTAATACATCTTCTAGAATTTCCACATTAAAGTGATGGCTGAGGGAAGATATATTTGTCTGACAGCTGAAAAAATAACTGATGTGCCACAGCTATGGCATTGCTAGAAACCAAGCTATCTTGGGAACAGGAAAATAAGGAATCAAATGATTTGAAGAAAAACTGACAACAAATAAATTAAATTCACAAGCTTACATAGTGTGTGAAATGAGGAGAATGATTCAGCCAAGTGGGCAGGAACAGTGGTGTCCTGTAGAGGACCTACAAAGACTTTGGAATCACTGTGTAGCAAAACAAAACAATTTACATCTAAGCCATTTTAAAAATATTAATATAATTGAAATAGTACTATTATATAAGTGTTTTAGCTCGGACTTTGTGTTGTGGAAATAACAATATATTTGTCTTGCCTCTCATAGTGGGAAGTCCATAAACAAGACCCAAATTCCGTGATACAAAACCAAAATTCTAAAATGCAAGCAGGACAGTTCTCATCAGCTTTGGCATCACCCCTAGTGCACAGTTACCTCTTTCAAAGGCAAAGTAAAAGAAAGACAATTTTTCATCATAGGTTGTTAGGAAGTAGGTCCTAAAAGCTTCCAAAAATGGCAGTGTGGCACTGAATTGTGTTGTGTAAACATCTTCCCTCCATCCCATGTCTTTTCTTACCTATTCCTTCCTCCCTCCCTTACTTCAACTAACTTCGTTCTGGATGCAAAGAATTTCTTGTTGACCCTGAAATACTCCTCAGAAGTCTACCTTTCTTGTATTTGTTTATGAAAACCTGTATTTTTATTTACTTATTTTGTTTGTAAGTTAGATTTATCTGTTAGAATACCAATCATCATTTGCCAAAAGAGAGTGAGTGAGAGAGCAAGTGAGAGAGAAAACAAAAAGAAAACAAGAAAGCAAGAAAGGACGAAGAAAAGGATTTGAGGCCTTCTGGTCAATGGGGAACTGACTTAGGAAAAGCATCATGGAATTTCATTTGGTCAGTAAAACCTTAACAGACAATAAGAGGGAGAAAGAGAACATGCTGTTTCCTATACAGAGAGAAAGAACACATGTTTTTCCCTACACTAGACAGGATTTGTGTGGAAGTTAAGCTGGAGAGATTCATGCTGATATTCTTATTTGGTGGAAATGCAGAAACACATTGCAGGAAGGTCTGACTGTACAAAAGAACACAAAATCTTCTGCAGAGAGTGCTGGTAACACTGAATATAGTTGTTATAATTAAAAAATAGCCAATACTGAAACAATGGAAACCATATTTACACCTGGCACAGAGTATCAGCAACTGAAATAGTTTCTTAGGATAGAATAATGATGACTACAATAGTAATCATCATCGTAAAGTTTATTTATTGCAAAAGGAAATTACAGCTTAGTGGTGTAAGTATGGGGAATTTCCTCATTAATACTAATACTCCTGGGTACTTTTCCTTTCTGATTGTGTATAACTCTGGGGTTATTTTTTTCCCTTTCCCTCTTTCTCTTTTGTCTTTATATTGCTATAAGGAAAAAAAAAAATTTTTTTCATCATTTGGGCTCCAGGGATTCAATTAAAAACCGAATGGACATGCTTTGCTGATTTTGTAAGTGATTGCTTTCTGGGTCCAGTGCTTCTAACTTGCCACCCTCCACAAAGTCTGAAAAGTGTCTGAGATAAGGGTGCTCAATCTGTTCACCACCCTCCTTGCCAGCTGTTGGAGAAGAAGGTAGCTATTAACCCATTCATGGCCTCCAACATCTCTGTGTTCTGGCCTGGTCACGGCAAAGTCAGCACTGCATTTTGAAGAGCATAAATGATTTGTGAACTGAATTCTTTCTCCAGCCACAGTCAATGGGGATCTGTTACCTCAGCCCCTTGAGAACTTCTAAAAATCTTGCCCCAGCAACAGCCCTATTCAGGGCACGGCTGCTGCGTAAAGTGTGAGCACTTTACTCTTCTGCCTTTGAAGGGCTGCATCTTCTTCACTGCAACAAACTTCATGGTGAATCTTCCTTGATAAAAGCATTTTGCTGTCAGGTCCCTGAGGGCACCAACCACCAGACCTGACTGGTCCCTCCCCAGCTGCCAGGGCTTCCCACCCATCTATAGCCCAGCACCGCATGCCATCAACCCCTACAGCAGGTTCCCTGTAGCCCTGCCCTGCCTGGCAACAGAATGTGTTGATCCAACATCCTGGCCCCACCTTGGCCTGTTCCCATCCCCAGGGAGCTGCCAGGTGACCAGGGCTGGGGATGTATTTTTCTTCTCCATGTAGGAAACAGCAAAAGTAGTAGAAAGAAGTGGTATAAACTGGCTGCCAAGCTTACTGTGCCTTGGCACTCTATAGCAGACCACAGTAAGATGAGATCTCTCCTAGACAAGCAAGCACGAAATCTATTTGAATAATTCTGAAATGACCATGAGCTATGCTTAGTAAGCCTTTCCCACATCAATACTTGGCAGTTTACAAACATCATTAACACTATTTTCCCTTAAAATTGAATGAGCTGTCAGTTCTTTTAATGGGTATATTGTCTGTCTAAAGTAGAAAAATAGATTGATTTGCAATTATTTATTTCAGATCTTGGATACTTTGATACGCAGTTTGATACGCTTCCAGTGATTGAATTTTTGCCTGTATATGTTGCAGAGAAATTCAAAATGATACAGAATCTAGAAATAACTGCTTTTAACCAGAGTGGTCTTGGATTAAACCACATGTACACGGAGAACTCCAGAAATGACAATTCTCTCTCATCATATTTAAATCAGAGATTGGAAGTAGTACATATATACAGACTTACTTAGCATGTGACAATAGAGTTTTGACATGGATGAACTAGCAGCACAAATAACAAAGAGTTCTTTCCCATGCTTCACTGACTGAATTTTGTCCCATTTTAGTATTGACCTGATAATGAATAACCTATATCATTGTCATTTAGTAAAAACCTCTTCACTTGAAATTTCATTACTTTGTACACGCATACCCCTCAACACATACACAGACGTCCTGCAAAACTTTCTTTTCAGGTGTGTCTCTGCTTACAAGCTTGAGATATGCTACTACTCAGGAGATGTGAAATTCTGAGCACAGGTACGTCCAAGACTCTAGTCATTAAGTACATTAGAAAATAAAATTTTATGTTACTTGAGATGAGCTTTCTCACCTTTGCAGAAACCATACCTTAACATTAGGCATAAAAGCCTTATTGTGAAGGAGAATGATTTAAACTCAAGCATAGTATGAGAATAGGTCAAGATATATAGTCACAGAATGTCTCAATTTATGTGGAGCATACCAATGAAAGTACTCTCCGGCTACATTAAAAAATAAGAGAGAAAGGACAGGTAAAACCTTTGGCTTTTAATGATCTAATTGAAGATGCTCAGATTAATCTCATCAGCATGCAAACAAGCAGAGATGGATTGCCCAATATAACATTGGAACTATCTTAACAAGTTGCTGTGTCTTTATGCTCTCAGAAAGGAAATCTTGGCTGAAGTTGCTTTGCATTTAATAGCATGTCTGAACTTCAAGCTCATTGCATCTGACAACATAAGTGAGTTTATTAGCCCTACTGAGCTAAGCTATATTTGTACATGATTTAAGACTGTAATCAGAGAGCTTGACAGAGTTAAGAAATGGTAAATCAAGAAAATCCAGCCATATGAAACCTGCTAATGTCTGAAAAGAAGAGAAAATACAAAGCCCTAATATGAAGACCTGAAGTTCTTCCAGTTTGGTAAAAACTGATGTTCCTCACTAGCAGGCACTCTAACAGGTATTTTCTGAAGCAATGTCACTGAAATTCACATGCAACCCTATATGCAAACATGCTTCCATATCTTGTAGGTGCTACATTTATTTTTAAGAGCACTAATAAGGCTTCAATCTATCAAGATAATAACAAAATAAGCCAAATAATCATCATCATCAAGAAACAAATAGTTCTACCATGGCAAATCCTTGACCATAAGATTAAAAGCTTGGAAATCAAAGGAGTCACTACTGACTTTGTATGTAGGCATCTATTGCAGGAACAGGAACTATTTGCTTGGCACGTTGGGGACTCATAGTATGGCAGAAAGGACAGAACTTCATCTTATGTGTGAAAACAAAGATCTCACTGGTCTATCTGAACAGCCACAATAATGGACATTGTAAGCTTTACCTGACACGAAATACAATATGCAACCTTCTCGTGAGAAAAGACATTAAAAAATATGTTTGACCTGATTATGCTGACTAGAGAAGACTTGTTTCTATGAAAGCAGGACACGGTATGGTGTATCTCCACTTTTTTTTTCTTTCCTCGATGAACTCATTTATAAAATACAAATTATCTTCTTCTGCTTTTCCACAAAGAGAAAGCTCTGTGAAAATAGCAGATAACAGCCACAGACAGGTAGTCAAGACTTTGTCATTTTCTGACAACCAGATTTTCTGGAATCAACAAGTTGACATAAAGAATAGCAATTGCATCTAACATCTAAAATTCTTCCTATAATTTTGGTTCTCGGTTTCAAATTTGCAAAGGCTTTTCACACTTTTTCATTTTAAATATATGTTCTTAAGCCAATGAAATAGATGTGATTTTGAACACAACAGAGGAAAGACATTTTGTTACTTAGAGGTGATGCTCGTACTATTTACATTTTACTATTTTCATTTATGTTATTACAAATGAAGAAATGAAATCACCTTGTTCTTGAACATTTTTTTCGTGTGCATATACTGTAGCAAATGTTTGGAAATGAAAAAGCTACTGATATAAAAAAATACAACCCAGGTGTAACTGAGTAATTCTAGGTGTACTTTCCAACCAAAACCTTTATTGGATTTTTGTCTTTGATTAACTTCTTCATTTTGCCCAACACAATTTAATTTAATTCTCTTTAAAGACTTAAAAATATGCTATGGAGAGGAAATGCCAAGATTCCTAGGATAGACATATGAAAAATATATGCAATTGAAAGTGTGAAGTTGTAAAAATATCCGGTCAAAGTGAGGATTCAAGTGCAGTGGTAGCCTTCATTTGACAGTCACTTTCATATGAGTGTTTGCCAGGACATGTCAAGATCTCCATTTTATGTCTGTAATTTATTCACCTATTTATCCGTCTATTACAAATACTGTAGTTCATATCTTGTACTTCCTATTACCGTTGTCATTACTGACTGGTATCAGGCAATTTTCAAATATGTAAACTTCTCTAAAGAAAAACTATGAGATATTTTGGGGAACAAATTGGGAGGTCTCCATTTAGCCCTTTTTACTGTTTATTATATATAAACAAAATCTTTGTAATCCATTATTTTTTTTCAGATCACTTAGCATTCTTCACACTCCTCAGTTTTTTCCCCCCTCTTTTTCTCTGTCTGTCTGACCTGTCCCATACCCATTACATAGATGGCAAAATGAAAGCAAAAATCTTTAGAAACAATTACATCTCCATGGTGACAAAACCACAATGTCTCATTTGTCTCCAGGATTCCCAGGTAAATGCTTCCATCTCTTCTTCTGTTGTAGATTTCAGTTGTACCTTTTCCTAGCCCGGCTCTGACTTAATGTCCTAATATTAAATGCTATATTTCAAACTGTATTACATACAAACATGTAATGCTTTAAGGAGGTTCCAGTTTTCCCAGACCTTTTCAAGCAAAAAAAAAAAATCTTCATTTTTTTTAGGCTGAAAGCAGAGAAGATGGAAATATTTTGTTTCCTCAAAAGAAGACCTGAGGTAGCAGGACACACAATTTCTTCCCAGCATTTGTCCCATAAGAAAATTTGACCCAGAAGGAAAAAAAACAGGAAAAGGAAAGAGTTTCACTGTCTCTGCCTGTGTTATGGCTTCTTCGTCAGCTGCTTGAACAAGGTCCCCAGTTACTCTAAGCTGACAGGTTACTGAGGTTTTATTTCTTGGATTTTGTTGATGAATCTGTCCATAAATTAATAGATGCCAGTTCCAATGCAGAGAGCAATTAGCACAATATGGGAATCAGGCAGGTCATTTTACTCACTTGATAATATGGAGTTTTTAGGCTGACAACAGGATTTGTTAATTTTAAAATTAATTTTAAATTTTGAGTTTTAAAATACAGATCCCTTTTGGTGGAAGCTGGGAGAAGAAAATAATTAAAAGTTACTTCTAGCCTAATAATTTTTTATGCCATGTTTTCCTCATACTTTCTAGTCAAAATATAGTACTAGAAGTCACATCTGTATCAGAAAAGATGAGAGAGAGAGGGCAGAATTTAATTGGGTCAAACACACTGCAGAAGTGACCAATCTACCTTAGTCCAGAGAACACTAACTCATCTGCTGTTGGTGAATTGGTTGTGACACATTATAAAAGACCTGAGATCCAAAATGTTCTTGTTGTTAATACTCTAAACAAGCTTGTACTTTCTTGAGGACACCTGATTGCTAAAACCTCTCATCTGTTATACAGTCCACAGATAAGAAATCCTGTCACACGTTTCTTCATCGCAGACTGTCACTTCATTTAATTTACAGTTGCATCTCAAACCTGACTTGATACTTTAAAGTTTGCAAGAATCATGGGCAGAGGTCAAAGAGATACACCATTCAGATCCTTGCAAGGTTATCACTGGACCAGGTGAGAGGACTTTTCAATTGACTAATGATTTTTTTAAGGTGACTTTTCAATAAAGTTTTGCAAACTCTGGGAGTAAAAGTTAAGCTAAAGCTTGTAGCCCAAATAAGCAGGAGGTGAATTTAAATGTATATGAATGTGTATGTATATGTAACTTGTTCTCTGTGTCTAACAAATCTTGAACGGCTAACTTTTTCATCATTGCTGAGTTTAGAATATTTTAAAAGGAATATATTCAGGTTTAACAACACATTAAAAATGCCCACACTAAAGCTTTAGATGTTTAATAGTAATTTGTATGTCTCTATGCCTCTTTGTTTTATCTACTTGTTAGGATTTAAATTCCATTTTATCCAAATGAAAGATCAGGCAATTTTCTTTTATAAGAATGTAAGTAAGTGAATAGGTGAAGCACGAGGGAATGAATGGGTGGGTGCACATAAACACAACCTATCAGAATAATGGCAGAAATGTAGTACAGGGCAAAGATTTCTGAAGCCTGTAGCTGAAGGCTCAAGCACCCAAATATGTCCTCCTAGGCATGAATATATGTGGGAGATGCCACTGCAGATTGTGATAGTGATACACAATCACAAGTAGCTTGGAGCTTCTTGTGTAGAAGAGCAATTTCTGCAGTTACAAAAATGAAACCTCAGTTAACAATATACAGGATAGATTTACATCAACAGAAAGTTCATTCCAAGAACAGAGATACCGAGTTTCACAATGCAGGCTTTTTCAGATAAGTCTCCAAAGTAACCCATCAGCGATCCAGAGAGAGGATTTGTATTAGCTGAATTGGCACAGTCTGAATTGTGAATGCTGTGTGCACTGTTGGTGGAATTTCTAGGGCCAAGCAAATACTTGGCATTAGGGAAGGGAGATATGAAGGTTATAGGATTAGAAGAGGAATAGTAACTTCATGTAACCTATTGCAAGTGTGCAAACACTGCTGTATATGATGAAGTAGCCATCTTGTTTCCTAAAAATAAAAATTAGTATTTTTTTCACAGGGTCCACCACATACAGATTGGTCTTCAAAAGCTGTTTAGCGTAAAAGCAGGGCATGGGCTATGTGGTAAGTGTAGAGGGACCGCACTTTGTGTTTTGTAACATTTATTTTGTTAATGAAGAAAGTTCATTAGGAGTAGAATAACTACTTAGTCATCCTCCAAATTCAGAAATTCTTCCAGTAGGTTTTCGGTATGGTTATGAATTACTTTTTGAAAAGTTAGTTTAGTGCCACATGCAAATTGGTCGTGTTTATCTTGTACACCTGTTAGCTGGTCTTGAATTGCTCTGTCATCCCACCTTTCATACCAGTATGCATGGCTGTCCAGGTGCAGAGCAGACTGAATAGAATCACTTTCTGTCCCTGCTCTTTCTCTAGGCAGTGCTATCTCTCTAGCTCCACTATGATACATGGCTTGGAAAAAATTGTGATAGTTGAAATTAAGAAAGCTCACAGGTTCTTACGAGAGAAGACCTCTTAAGTTGTGTGTGTACTGGCTGTCAGTCCCCAGGCCAGTTCAACAGGAAAAGCTTTTTCCTGGAATGGCTTATGCCTATCCATAGCAGAAGTTCAGACTCGTGCTATGAAATCAGCCAAGATAGACAAAAAAAAGGAGACAGAAAGGCAGTCTTCAAAGCCAGCTAAGACAGACATGAGGAAGTCTACATAATATTCTTTTGTTTAAAACAAGGTATGCAAACCGATCAAATTTTGTGGTGCCATCAGTCACAAAGCTAAACTTGGATAGTCTATCCATCCTTTGCCTTAGAACATCAAGTTTATACTGACACAGTACCATTGATTTCCATGTACTTGTTAATGATTTACATGATGTTACAGAAAAATCAGACACTTCTACTGTGTCACATCAAAGCTCAGTTTGACCTTTAATTAAAACTGTTATGAGTGTCTTGATTATAGTTGATAGTGTTCTTCTCACTCTAAAGATGTTTTCACCATCTTACAGAACTGTCTCCAGCTATGTAAGCATTCTTTTTGCTTAGTAGAGGCTATGCTATTAGGTTTTTAGAGAGTTATGACATTTATAGTTTCACTCTCATTATAAGGCACTGTTTACTTCCAAATTTCCCTTCTTTTCTCCCTCCCCTCTCCAGAACATACATAGCAATGAGCTGAATGGGCTCTGTTTTTCCTGAGTGTATGGCATCAATCAGCACTTGCAAAGGATAGTGTATCCTTGGCTCTACTTGATTGAGATCTGCAGTTTCACATTTACATAATTAATATACACATCCATATTTAATCTGTGCAGATGAAGACAAAGCCATGACTGCTTAAATACCACAGAGATTGGCAAGGTTCCAATGTTGGCAAAAAGCTGTACTCTCATGCTTTCCTCTGGGTGGAAGTGCAACTGTTTAGCTCTACTGAGCCTCTCTACTTTTCTGATGGCAGAGAGGGAGAGAGAGTAGTAAAGCTACCCTCAGATGCTCCTTTACAGGTTCCCATAGTGTCTTAATTGATCACATAAGCATTTGTTTACTTTCTTCCTCCTCTCATCTCCACTTCCACTTAAACAAAAGCAGAGACTGTTGGTTTTGGTTGTGCCAGTTGGAGCTGGTATCATAAAGGCTTTTTTTAGTAGTCTGTGTATCTTCCATAGTAGAAGATGCAGAGGTAAAGAGGAGGCAACATGTTCATCCGTAATATTTCTGTGCTGCTGCAACAGGATAAGCTGGGTCCTGGCTGTGTAGGAATTTACATTACACAGCAGTATGTTCTCAACAACTCCAAATACAGGAGGTTGGATTCCTCCTCTCCTTCTTCCTAACTTTATTATTCTGCTAGAGGTGCCTTTCTTCACCAACGTGTCCCCAGATCCCTTGTATGAATCAGTAGGTTCAGTGAAAAGTGAAGTAAGGTGAATGTAAGCCTAAGACAGGAAAAGGACTGGTCAGAAAAGAATAATTCTTTTCTTTGAGAAATAAAATTAAATCTTGACCTACATTTCTGTTTCAGTCTGAAGCAAGAATAAGATCTGACGTTACTTAATTAGAAATGGACAACTGTCTGCGAACAGCAGGATGGTCCAGTGTGACTTAGGAACTCATGCAAGTGACAGGAGATCTCGGTGTCCTGCCTTCTCCTGTGTCTCAGTGGGGATCTCGATTACCAGAAGCAACTCTAAATAATCCGTTAATTTTATGCCATATGTGATCCCCAGACAAACCCTGTGCTTGCCAGCAGCCATGAATTTAATAGAAAGTAAGCATAATCTATATGCAATATATAATATTGAGCAATATTTAAGGAACATTTTTTAAATGGGCTGGGGGCAAGGTAATAGGCTGAATTAGAATGAATAATGTCTATTTTAAAAAAAATATCTTAGACATGGGTATAAGAAAGACCTGACTACCATGTAGAAGAGCATTTACGTAGTTCATATTCTCCTTGCCAATTAAGGAAAAATATTCAGTGCCATAGCAGCCAAAAACAACCACACAAATGCATCCTACCAAACCTAAGGGAAAAGGGAAAGAGTGTTTCTGCAAAACTTCATCCATTCTTGAGCCATTCCTGTCCTCCAAACTGGGGCAACTTTTGTTTGTTATTACACTAATGGCAACAGTAACAAAGAGTAGAGTAATATTCTTCCTCTAAGGTAGTCTAATACTTTCATTTCAACTTTAATTATTTCCTTCTTTAATGGCATAATTGTATTTTTTTATGTACGCACACAATTAGTAGTTTCAGCAAACTGGAATCATTCTGAAAGAGCATTATTTTCTTTCCTAAAGGCAAGATCTGAGCTGACAACAGAACTGGCTTTTCCACCCCAGCGGAAGAGACTTTTTGGAGGTATTTGGTATTCTCTGTGAGGGAGATGACACCCAAGGAGGGTAGTACAGGTTTTCTGTCATGCTGTTCAGAACATATGAACTATGTTTGGCTTCCTTGGATAATAAGACAGAAGAGCCAGGAAGAAGCTGTTCTCTGTATTATAGCAGTCTTAAAAGTACAAACATCTTTCTTTGGTTTAAGCACAAATGTTCTGCATGTCCGTTTTATGGGCATGATAAATCCTTTGCTCCTTCTCTTTCTGGAGCAATAAGATGCCACCTGTTCTCCACAGTGAATTCTGGTGGAAGATGTTCTGTGTCTGTATAGAAAGATGTGTATTTCCTGCAGGAAAAGTGTGGTTTATATTTGAAGACTGTATTTTGAAAAATAGTACTTATGACACAATTGCACAGGTTACTTGTTGTCTCATGCAAGATTTAACTATTCCTAGATGAAACAATGGCTCCACAAAAATTAACCACTGTTCCTAATTCTGCACAGTGTTTCTCCCTTCTTGTTTCTCCCACAGATTTCTCTCTTCCTTTGCCCCATACAATAAGAAGTCTGGCTTGTAGTGAGAGACTTGCATCACAGCAAAGGAAAAAAATGGCAAGCGTATCCAGAGAGTTGCAGTACTTCTCCCTGTCCCTTGTTTCTTTTTAGAATAGGCAGACAACAGATAATAATACCTTACACTGGTAACTGTTACATCTATGTGCTTTCTCTGAAGTCCCATCAGCAACCTACAGTCTGTCCAGAATTGCTGTCATTAGACTTGGCTTGGTGGCATGATGCAAAAGCATATTGTCCCCTCTCATCCTCTACTGCAACTGGAAGCCAGCTTTAACTGCCTATCCTTATGTTTCAAGCTCTGTTCCATGCTGCTAAAGCATCTTTCTCATGAGGGTATCCCTTAACAGGATTAAGCAACTATATTAAATCCAAATTGAATTGTGTACTCATTGTACTCACATTTGATTCTATTACAGATTGCATTTGTTTCTTTTCATTATTTACTGCCAGAAAATGAACAACCCCCTTTTAGCAGCAGGCATTAGACATATGGAGCTCAGGCAAAACCAGCCTAAAAAGAGTTAGCTGAACTCCAGACTCTAGAGACAATAACATGTCTATAAACAAGCCCTTACATAAAATGCAAGAAACCAATATATCATTTTATAATAATATACTTGTGTTTGAAGTGCAGGTCAGAGGACAAATTTGATGATAGTTAGAAAACTAGTGCAATCTCAAAAAATATAGATAAAGTCATATAGCCAAAGATTTGGATTATATTTTAATTTGGTAAAATCAATACATACTTCATATTTCTGGAAGGAGAAGGGAAAGACTAATGAAACTGACACAATACATTTTCTGTAATGTTATTGAGGTGTGAATTAGAAAGAAGAATGTTGGAAGTGTCTATAACTCATACATAGCATATATTAATTCCTTCATCTGCTTTTACTGACTCATTTATTGCAGAAATCAATATAATGAACAAATAAATACTTTCGGTATTCTTCTAGCTGCCCCCACCAGTGTCAAAATGTAGTGTGTATCAAAACCTCCAAAATGTTGTAATGTTGCAAAAAGCAATGCATACTTAGCCTAGGAGCAACATACCACATGGTTTAAAATATGCAATATTTGCTATAAAGTGAACGTAAGTACATAGTTAATTTGACCTAACACTAACTGATGTGTAAATTCAATCTTTGTTGGTTTCGCCAAGAGCCTAGGCCGATTTCTAGATTCAAATGACTGTTTTTCCCTAAAATAGTTCCCTAGCAGCTACTGACAAGGAACTGATGCATCACAGCAAACCAACCAACATTTTAGTCTAGGAGCCTGCTTGTTGGTAATACCTGATACATAGAAAGTAAAAAGAGGAACAAATAACTGTCTAAATTTTTTGCTTCACTGGTATTTTTGAGTGGCAACTTCTTGTCTCTAGAACAGAGAAAATCCCCTGAAATCACAGAAGAAAGGAAAATATTTCAAATTGTTTGGTACTCAGTTCTGCCATCACTCCAAGGCTGGCTTGATGATTTCACAGACTACACTGGTTCGGGGAGGCTGCTATTGACCATTTGTTGGCTGTTGCAAAGAAAGTTTTGTCTAATATGCACAAAAAAAAGGATGCTAAATCTCCATTTAGGTTTCTATTTGACCTCTGAGAAATTGCCACCTTGCTTTTTATCCCTAGTCAGCTCCTGTCCTCCTCATCTGCCAATTGACTCTCTGCCATGTGCCTTCAAGTGGGGAAACTGCCTTCACACTAGCTGACTTCTCTTCATAGGCCTGAATTTGGAGAGCAGTAGGATTATATGTGTCCTTACAAATGTGTGTGGATGTGGTTTCATGCTGTGCACTGTTAAGGGGAATGAAAGCAGGAAACTTTCCCTCAGCTGATTTCCTGTTGTAGTATACCCTGTCTCATTGCTTTGGAACCCTCTGCCATGGGCAACAGCCTCCTGCCCACACTTACATCTGTGCCACAGAAATGGGGGCTCTAGAACCTGCAGAACAAGCTGCATTGAAAGTAATGTGAGGTTTCAATTGCAAAAAGATTTGCAAACTGATCTTTCTGGGCATTAACAATCCATATTGCTGTAGGATTCCAATTTGCTGAACTCCTGTCTTCATGTCAAATTCCTTCCCTTGCATCACTGGTATATCGCAGTTGTTTTCCTGAAGAAAACAGCAAGTTTGGTACTAAGGATGATGGGACATAGCATTTGTAAGGATTTCCCTTGTGTTGGATGGTGCTTGATATTCTATCATGCTGCAGCAAGTTTTAAGAAATATGCTGGCAACAACAGGTGGAATGCATTGAAGTGAATAACAAAAGGGAGTGCTTACTCCTCTAAAGAGCATCTTCATGGCTGATGGAGCAGGGGTGGAGAGGTTAGTAAAGGGTCTGTTGCAAGGTTAAGAGTAAGGATAGCTGTGTTTGGCAGTGTGTATTAATGACAAGGGGAGGGCATTATTCCTTAAACAAATGTGTTTGCTAATGCTAGAAATTCCAACAGAAACCATTTGAAAGACTCACTGTATGGGTGTTTCATTCACATCAGGGCTGGTAGGTGTAGGGCAATAAAAGCAAAGATTATTTCAGACTCCAGCGTTTGTCTCACCCAAGAAATGTGACAGAGCATTCAACGCATGAGCAGGATTGAAATAACTGCCTCACAGCCTCAAGAGAAGTGGCACCCAGAGCCCAGCATCTGATGGGGGGAACAGCCACAGAGACTTCCAGGCCAGCTGAGCCTTACATGTAGGGACTGACTTGCTCCATGCTGATAAACCCTCTCAGGCTTCCAAAATAGGGTGGTTCCTTACAAATTGCTTGTTGGTAGCAGCTCTTGACCTGTGTGAGCTCCATAAACTTGCTGCCAGACCCTTTAGCAGTATGCTGGCTAGCATAGTCCAAAGCTGCTCCAGGACCTGCCCAGCCAGTTTAGTTTGACAAGGCATTGCATTTCAGTGCCTGGAAAATTCCCAAATCCTTCACTTGAGACTGCAGAGGTACCTTGCCTGCAGGATGCAAATGCCTGTGGTTCCCTGTTTCCACTGAGTGATTACAGTGACAGTCCCACAGATGTGAGCAACTCAGAATTGTTAGCGTAGCCTGTAGTCTTGCTGTCTCTTTCCACAGTATTACAGACACCAGGAGCTGGGGAAGACAACCAGTGGCTGAAGCAGCTGGAGAACACATACTGAATGTGACGGGGCCAGTTTTTTAGGGGACTGAGCAAAGCAGGGGTGAGGTTGCTGCCCTCTGTGCCTAGGGCAGGACTAACATTGCTGTCCTTCCTTTTAGAGCTGTTTTCCTCTCTCAGTGTTAAGGGTTACAAGCTACATCTCAGACCAGAGGGACCAAAGCTTTCATCTTCTTGCCTACTTGTTGCAAGACAAGCCACATAGCTCCTTCATGGGAAAGGTTCTCAGCCAAATACGAAACTGCATGACTCTTTCCCTGCTGGGTCTGGTAACTCAGCAGGTTGACCAGCCCAATGCCTTGGCACCGTGAAGAAATGCTCACAAGAAAGTAAGAAGGAGAAAAAAAGCCTGAGGGAAAGCCCCCCTCTCCTAGCCCAACATAAACATCCTTCTTTAGGTATGTTCTTTTCTGTGGAAAGCCTTGCAGTATTTTAAATGGATGTGCGCAATTTTAAAGCCCATCTTGATTTATAAAAGCTATCTTAACAGATAATAATAATGTAAACTGTGCAGTGTTCCTTACAGCAGTTTTATCGATGGGAGGTGTTAGCAAACCCTGATAAGGGAGCCGAGAGCAGGAAAACTGCAAAGTTGTCCCCGTTTAGATTTTATGCTATGTTATCCTGAGGAACAATATTTATTCTCCACACATTTACATGGAAAGAACAAGAAAACCCTTAGGCTACTGATCCTGCAGACCTCTCTCCTTCCACCTGGGGACAGAGCTGTGACCACCAGCTTCAGGGCTGTCTGCCACTACAACTGTTCTGTGTACTCAGTCCCAGTAGCAAAGTCCCAACCCTGGGCTACACAGTTGTGAACTTTTCCTTCCACTACAGTTCCTAGGTAACTAATTTCTTTGTATGAAGCAGAAATTTATGAGCTCGGACAGGATATTGAAAAGCCTATATAGTTGACATCTTAACAATAAAACATTCATGGAGTGTATGGGGAGAACAATGAGCAAAACGTTAGCATCGCCATGACTACATCTGTGCAGAATAACCTCTATTTGTTCATGAAGAATGTGGGCTTGAACAATAAGCTGGTGAAAATCCATCCATACAGATTTATGGGAATCAACCCTATGGGTTTGAGTCAATACCCTTCTTACTCATTTTTCAAAAAATTGCTTGAAAAATGTTAGGAACAATTATGTCAAGAATCTTTACATGTCTGCATTGCATGTCTTTCTATAAGGATTCAGTTTTAGAACTTACAGTAGATTTGGGAATCACCCCATCAGGAAAGAGAAATATGAGATTGACCTTTATCTTGCTCCAATAGCAAAAATACAGCATTTACAACTTAAACCACCGTCTTTGATAACCATCTATGAGTAAATCAATAACTGACTCCTTTGTAGAAACAGGTTGCTTCATAGTGATATCTCTGTGTATTTTTGCTATTCATAAGGTAATGTATCTATGAAATGCATAGGTATGAACCATGTTTCAAGTAATTTCAAACAATAAGCACATGAATAAAATCAAACTTTGCTCCTAGAGAGTTCACAAAGAGGGAAATTTATCCCTGGGCAGAGGGGCTGGCACAGAGACATTTCATTTCCCTAAGCTTTCAGAAACCTTCAAAACACTTTTTTAAAGGCAATTCAGCATTGCACAGACTTTGGGTTGGCCTTTTGCTCAGCAGTGAATTTCATCCATTATGAATTATATGTGAGAGGACTTTGATTTTTCACCTAAGAGGAGAAAAGGACTAAATGAGTAGGATGCATGATTCATTCCAACTAGATATCTTACTTGCAATCAGCAGTTATTGTCCCTGGTGCCTGTAAAGGACAAAGCAGGGTTGCCTTGGTATTCTGGAAGGAGCTTTAGAGGTTTTTATATAAAAAGAGAAAAGCAGAAGGAAGAAGATTTTGGGGGAAATGTGTGTTGAGTGAGCTAGGTTTTTCCAAATGCAATGACAAGAAAAAAGTCTGTTGCTGAAAAAGCAAGTAGCAAAATGGTGCCCGTGTATGATTTTACAGGAGTTACAAAGCTGCAGCTCTGAAGGAAACACCCCAAACTTCCTTGTGAGTGGTATTATACACCATAAATAAGTAAAGGTTATTTTGCTGTACTGAAACTTGAGAAATACTAATATCATATACTATTCTAGGCACTAGTAAAATTGCTTAGAGGTTTGAAATTGAAAAGGTGCTATGAAGGAAATTCTTAAATACTCTAGAGGTTTGGGCTTTGAGTTACGAGGAGGGATTAGTCTGTTCTGGCCTCTGCAGCCTGAGGAAGAAATGAAGTAAAATGGGAGATTGCCACAGAGGTAAATGAAATCCTGAGTTGTAAAGATTGAAGGCAGTAAGCTGTTTAAGATAGCAACTAATTTGAAAACAAGATGCCATGGACTAAAATTGGGATGGAATGGGTGGGTGCACAGGCAATTCAGGCAAAATTACTTCACAGAAAAGAGTCTGCAATTTGGCATGGATGGGAAAAGTCAGCAACTGAAGCGTGTGTGTTGAGGAGGGAGTAGAGTGTAAACCCACTGTGAAAAGGAGCAAGATGTATTTTTGGACAAGGATAAAATTCAAGGTTGCAGCCACTAATTGGATTTTTGAGGATATGCTGATACTAGATACTTGTAGATTAGTTAGTATCTTCTGTGTTCATGAGGACAGACTTTTAACAGACTGATGTTTTCTCTTAGTGGTTATTGTCATGGAGTATTTAAGTCATTTACAGCATCACCCAGAGCCCAGGAAGGTTGGTGAGGCTCCTTCCTCATCTACAACAGACTTTGGGTCAGGCTTCTCTGGGAGAAACTAGTAGAGCTTTATGATTTCCTTAGGTCTATGGATTGTCTTGTTTTTTGACTACCAATAAGCCTTTTAAGTGAATTATAGCTGTGGGAGAATACTGCTTCAAGCCTTTTCTCATCCCAGTGCTGAGTGCCCTTGGAGCCTCCCTTCTTTGCTGGTTTCCTCAGGAGTCCCTGATTGTGTTAACTCATTCTGCTCAGGCTTGTGCTACTGCTATCAAGATTTCTAGGCACTGGAACAAATTTTAACCTTCAGATCCTAAAGAGTCATAGACTAGATTTCTATGACATCTGAAAGTAATTAACAGCAACATTTGCTTCAAAGCACTGGACAGTAGGTAATTTTAAACATAAACCTTTTGAGGACCTGCCAGTGCTAATGATCAATGTTCTGCTATAGTGTGTACACTTGCCCTGGTTGTCAAATAGCCACATATAGCCTGTAAGGCAGAGAAGCAAAGCCCCCAGAACTCTGACTTGTACTTCATAAGGTGATGAAACAGTTTCATTAACTTACCTCCCACAAGGAATGATGGTATACATGAGCAAATCTAATTTATTACATGAAGAAAAGGATTGCAGTAAATATATACCCTAGACAAGATGTCACAAGGTGATACCTTGATTCTGTTTTCTAGCATATAGATACAGTAGGAAATAATGCTGTAATTGCAGCCTTCAAAGGCAACAGATAAACTTCACGTGAGTAGTGTCCACTCAGTCTTCCTTCTGTAAAGATATCTAGGAGTAGAAACATTGGTGTGATTTAACTGTTTTGTCCTCTGATGAAGCAAAGCAGCTATAGACTCAGATAAATCAGCTAGTTGGACTAGGTTTATAGAGAGTTCTGGTTGAATCTTTTCCTTAAGGAATGAATAGACAAAAAGCATGATGTACCATCACCATATGCTAAAGATCTGCATGAATTTATAGTTTATTTTCTCCTAGATGTCCATTAATACAGTGCAGAGTAGGAATGAGGCTGCTGGAATGCATAATCTGGGCATTTCCATCCTCTGAATGTTTCAACTTTTTAAAGTAATCTTGACTCTGCATTGATGTATTTGGCTTTGAAAGTCAGAATACCCTCCTAACTTACCTTAGCCTACCCTCTGCTGAATGGTACTCTCTGTTCAACTCACTTTACACTAATTTCGGTTTGGAAAGAAAAGTTATTTTTTCTTCATGTTGAGTGACGTTCACCAGTCTATTGGTTAAATGAGAATTATTTCCATAATCAGGTGTTACCTGGTACAAATCCAGATGTAGTTGGCATCCTGTGAAGAGTATTATAAAAAATGGGAATACAGCAACTTGCTGTCATAATTTATATTAAGTAACAAATGTGATACTAAAAGTACTACAGCCAAGCCCAGAGGAACTTAATTAAGTGACATGTTATATATAAGATTATTTTTTAACATTGTAGCATCATATATTTTATGGCAGAATTCCTTATTTGCTAAACAAATTGTCAAGTCGACTGAAGCAAAGATACAAAGGTTGTAATTATCTGTTCTGCTATAAACGAGACTAATCAACCACATTTTGTCAATGAAATTCACACCACAACAGAATGGTCTCTGTTTGTTTTGTTTGGTGTTTTTTTTTTTTACTGGGTCATTTAATTTGTCTTGAGACATGGAAGCATGTGAGTTCAGTGGTTCTGCTTCACCCTCCCAAGCTCTGCTTTCCTATGGTGCTTCATAACTACACTGTGCCAAGGCCCCAGCCAGGAAGAGTTGTTTGCATCTCCACCAATCCAATATGCAGAGCAAGAAATTCTTGCAGTGATGAATTTTCCCTCACAGAAATCAATACAAATGTGTTTTATCATAACCTTAGGATCAATATTAACTAACTATGCCAAATTTTTGGAAAAATAAAGTCCCTAACTGGAATTTTTTCCTAAATCTAAGCTTTGAAATCTACTGAATACATAAGTGTGCCCCATTTTATGGCCATTTGAACCATAGCTTTTATATTTAACACCATACTTTGTTCTAGGAAAGGGTAATAAATGTCTCTGCAGCACTGAAGAAAGCCAACAAGGCACACTGGTTGATTGAAGTGCATTCCTTCAAAGATTTTTTCTTCAAGAGGAACTAAATTATCTGGGAAAACTTCAACTAAAAGGCAGTTATCCATCATGGCTCTTTATGCCCTAGTATCATTGCACACAGTAGTTTTACAATGTGAAAGGCCAACAGAACACTCTCCCAGGGACAACCCTACACTCAAACCCATCAGATAGGTGGTACTTCATAACTGAACCTAAACCAGTTCAACTTGAGTAGGAGTGTAATAAGGCAAATGACAAGACTATGAAGGGCTGGAAGGAAATTATATGTCAGACTTTGTTTAAGCAAGCAACAGTGTCCATCTTTGCTGCAGTCAACCTTCAGTCATGGATCACAACAGCAAATTACTTGTGAGGTGAAGAAGGCAGCAGGAAACCAGTTTGAGTCTGGGCATTGTGCAGCTGAGGATCTCATAACCAGAGGATGCAGCTTTGAGGCAACCCTCCTGGATATACTGCAGCAACATTGTAAGCATTACAGCAAGTGAAGTAAAAAAATTGCTACAGTAAGTGAGTATAAACACCTTGTGGGAGGATCCTGAATTATGCTCAAACAGTGGATACTGGTGATGGGAAGGGATTTTTAACCACTGTTCTGGGCTCTGAAAGGTTTCTTTGGGATTATTGTAAGTTTGTACTCCTGGAAATGGGTGGACCTCATTGTTAGATTCATCTGGTCCTAACACTAATTCATCTAACGTGGGTCAGGGTCTTCCACATTCTAAAGGCCGCATTGGCAGGTCTGCAGTGCCTCTGGGATGGATTTAGGGCCACACGCAGAATTTACCCACTGGAAAATACTCTGAAAAGGTTCATTGGATATACCTGTGAGTAATGAAGCAGTGGAAGTAATGGGGAACGTAATTTTAAGCTCCATTTCTCCATAGTGTGGGTAGGCCCAGAACTTTGTAACAGGCATGAAGAAATGGTGATTTGGTGTCTTGCACCTCCTTTTCAGTTCCCTTGTGGAGATATCACAGAACTCATTCAGAGTAGATGAGGTGCTCTGGGATCCCTCTGAAAAAGATCCTACATGGGGAATGATGAGATGTGGGGGTGGGGGAAGCCTCAAATGATGTGTTCCCCATGTCAGATCATGACAGAGTGCTCATTTTTCTTCTTTGCACATTAGATTACATGGCACAAATATTCAGATATCAAGTCTGTGTGCCCTACTTCCATTTTCCACAGCACAGCAGGCTCTTCAGAGAGTTTGTATCTTTAGTGGGGAAGAATGGAAATGCCACCTTCCCAGTGCAGCCCACGTAGGACTATTATATATTCTGTAATACTGTTTCTAAATTCTAGGACAAAATAACATCTTAGAGAATTTCTTTGTGATGCACAGAAAGAGAACTTAAATCCTGGGTCTGCCCCGGGAAAGCTAGAACACCTGTTGACTCTCACGGTGTCTCCTGCTGCAAGAGCACGAGACTTGTGGTGTCTAAACTCAGCCTGGGCCTGCTAGGGAAAGGTAAAAGTGACTTCAGCCTCCTGTCTCCTGCAGCTTGCCTTTCAAAGGTAGTGTATGTACACTGGCACATTCTGGTGGCAGACAGAAGTTCCTGCTTTGTCTCTGCATGACAACCTGGACACAGTAAAAATAGTAAAATGTGAAAGGATGAGGAAGCAAAAGTAGCTCCATCAAATCCCTTCTGCACCTTTCCCCAGGCCACTGGCTGAATCCCAGGATTAGTAGCAGTGATGGCAAGAGACCAGTTTTCCTGGACTTGTTCATTTTCAGAACCTCTCTGCTTTTGCACAGCCAGGCAAGGACTGCATATGGCTCAGCACTAGGACATTTGGGCCACTGTATTTTCTCTACAAGATCATCCAGATAAGCGTGAGATGGATTCCCCTTCACCTTTCAGTACTAATGGATGGAAAACACGATGTAAGTTAGTGTATTTGGTAGAATTGTTAATTTATTTTGCTCGCAAGTGACTTCCTGAATTTTGAGTCTTCCTTCTCAGCAGAGAAGTCTCCTTCTCCTCTGGTGAGTGTCATCAGTTTGGGGACATGGTATGTGGCTTTGTGCAAGTGCAGAGTTCTGCTATACAGCACTTGAGATGTATAGATCTTCCTGGTTTTCTTCTTTCTATCTTGTTGGCATTGTAAAATTCCAGCCCAGCTCATTACCGGCTGCCAGGAGATTACTATTTGCAGATAGAAATAATTGTAGTTGTTTGAAGGGTGGGGGTGGAGTGGGGCGGGGAAGGGAATCGTGTCGAAGAGCGGCCAACAAGACATCTGACAGACCGACAGCCTTTGTCCTGCAGCTTGAGCTAAAAGGGCAGGAGGTTGTTAACAGGACCTGCCTGTGAACAAAGAATAAGCAGACACCCGTGTCTGCTCCTTTCATCGATGCGACCATCCCTCTGTGCTTCCACACCTTACTGTCATTTGTAAGGCAGTGATGTTTGGTTGATGGCTGCAAAGCAGGGGTCCTTCCCCTGAGCCTCTGACAGCAGTGATATTTACCCAAAAACTCACTGCATTTCTGCATGCTGCTTTTCTCTTGGCTTGGAGGAAAATACTACCTAATGTTCCGTTAATAATCTGATTGTTACCCCAGGAACAGAGGCAATTTAAAGCACAACCAAATTGCTTTGCTTGTGGAACTTGGTGACAATGTTAGTGCTTGGCTTATATACTAACCTAGTGGCAGATAAGGATTTCAATCTCATTTATGACTGAGTCATAACTAACTTTGTTCTCATAGATCAACTAGCTGAGAGTCAAACAAGTTCTAGAGGAGATGAGTTGCTTGGAAAAAAACTCACTAGTCCTCCCAGATGGATAGTGTTTGCGCTTGCACAAAAATATCCTACCTACATTTTTCCTTTCATCTCATACTCTCCCAGCTAAGTTAGATCATGTTGGCAACACATTCATTTCATTCATGTCTTCATATAAAATATATCATTGCCACTTGTGGTGGGTTAGTGTCTAGACTGCAAAACCATGGGCTCTGGACTCAATTTCTATGGCCATGGGCAGGATACTGAATTTAGTCTTCTAGATTTCTTTGGCAGTCTCCCTCTTTATCCATTGGTCCTCCTTCCAGAGGGTAGAACTGAGCTGGGGCAAGCACAGCACCATGGGATCAACAGCTGAGACTGTGACAGTACGCAATGTGAAATCTTTGGCTTTTAAAGCTCCCCATGGGATTTTTTAATCTGTTTTGTGTTGGACTTTTTGAAGTTTGTAGGTTGTTCAGCCGGGACAGCTTTGCTTGTTGACCCAAATAAGTGCAGATTCATTTGACTACACCACCACTGCCTGAGCTTACCTATGCTATGGGAAGCTACAATTTCTTTATAATGTATCTTTTGCATTAAGTAGCCTCCTTTTCCTTCCACATGCCTTCCTTTCAGCCTGTTCCACACCTGGAAGGGTTTTACACACCTCAACAGTGGTGGGTTACGGCAACAAATTCACCCAGAATGGCAAAGTGCGTTTTGGAACTAAGAAAAGATTTTGTCCAATGTTCACTATAAAATGGAGCTTTATAATACAGTGACAAAACTAGTCTTTTGTTTGTTTGTTTGTTTTTAAAACTATCTACACAAATTACAGAGTTTTTAGTTGGCCATGGAGGGTTAGGGATGGGAACTTGTACCCCATATGCTGTTCACATAGACCTTCCCAATAGGCCACTGAGTTCCAGAAAAACAACTAAAATGTTACATGATGGATGAGAAATAGAAAGAGAATAATAAGAATAATGCAGCCTTACTTCAAACTTATGTACAGTAATATCTATTCTATTTTAAAGAAAACTGGAAAAGGTTCATAGAAGGACAAAAACAATGACTGGGGACATGGAAAACCTTTCATATGAAAAAGGTCGTTCTAGGGCTATTCACCTTAGAAAAGAAAGCAATGAAGCAGAGTCTGATAAAGACATATTAAATCCTATCTAGTGTAACACTGGTTGCTGAAAATATTCAAGTAAATTGAAAAGCAGCAATTTCTAGACTGATCAAATAAAGCCCTTTTCACACAGGAGATAATTAAACCATGGAACTCTCTGCTGCAAGGTGCCAGGGAGGTCAGGCATTCAGCAGGATTGTAAAAGGACAGGAGTTCTCTCTGGTAACAAGTTTTTCCAGACTTAAAGTAACTAGTGCTTATGTGTTTTAAAATATTAACATGGGTATTGCAAGGAACAGATTAAGATCCCTTTTCTGGGTTGGAGTGGTAGGGGCTGCTCTTTTATTTCTTATGCTTGTTTCTGAGACATCTTCCTCTGTGTGCTAAAGTGGAGGTGCTAGTGGGGCTCAATCACCTGCCTGATGAGAATGATACTAATATCCTCTTGTGGGCTTAGATCACCGCCCATGACATCCAGCCATGCTGAGGAGCCTAAGTACACCAGGGGACAAGGCTTGAGTTTTTCTAGTACCTGCAGTGCCTGTCCAGGCACTCCTCCAGCTGGTCTGACTGCCTCCACATCTGTGGTGGTCTAGGTCCAAGTCTACTAAAATCAAGACTCATAATCACCGACTCACACCATGAACCATTTTGCACCATTCCTGCAATACTCCTCCACATAAGCTTTATTCCTGGGCAGCTTGTGCCAGAGCATCACTGCCAGCATGGCAACACTATCAGCATATTCCAACTACAATTGCAGCATTTGGAGGTAATTTGCCCTTAGGAGTCACTTGGTCCTGGAAGGAGGTCCAGAAAGGCCCTACAAAGATGTTAGCAGCATCTCTGCTTCACTGGATTTCTTAAAAAAAAAGACCAAGGTTAGTCTTTTGTCAGTGTGTAGGTGACACATTGCATGTGTGCATTTTGAAGAATTTATACCATCTGGAAGGAGTATGGCAGAAAGTTCGCAGGGGTCTTGGCTTCTCCATGGGTTAGATTGGGCTCTTCATGAACTGTGTTTGAAATCCCAGATTTGTTTGCCTGTTCAGCCAGGACTATCAGATAAATTTGTCTTCATTCACACAGAACCAGTCCTGCCACAGATCTTTTCCATGATGCTTTTTTGACTTGGGATGTATGTTTGCTGAAGGAGAAATGGCATTACTCTATTCTTTATAGAATGGTTTAGATTGGAAGGGACCTTAAAGACCATCTAGTTCCAACACCCCTGCCATGGTCAGGGACATCTCCCACTGGATTAGGCTGCTCAAGTTCCCATCCAACCTGGCTTTGAACACTTCCAAGGAGGGCGCATCAACAACTGCCCTGTTCCAGTGCCTCACTACCCTCATCACGAAGAATTCCTTTCTAAAGTCTAGTCTAAATATTCCTCCCTCCAATTTAAAGCCATTCCCCCTCATCCTACCACTACATGCCCTTGTAAAAAGTCCCTCCCCAGCTTTCCTGTACTTCCACTTCAGGTACTGGAAGACATCTATAAGGTCTCCCCAGGGCCATCTGTTCTCCAGGCTGAACAACCCTAACTCTATCAGCCTGTCCTCATATGGGAGGTGCTCCAGCCCTCTGATCATCTTCATGGCCCTCCTCTAGACGCATTCCAAAAGTTCCATATCCTTCTTATGTAGAGGATTCCAGAATTGGGCATAATATCCCAGGCAGGGTCTCACAAGACCAGAGTAAAAGGGGAGAATCATTTCCCTCAACCTGCTGGCCACAGTTCTTTTGATGCAGCCCAGGATACGGTTGGCCTTCTGGGCTGTGAGCGCACATTGCTGGCTCATGTCAAGCTTCTCAGCAATCAGTACCCCCAGGTCCTTCTCCACAGGGCTGCTTTCAGTCAGATTATACGTCACCCTGTATTGAAACCACAGATTGCCCCTACCCAGGTGTGGGACCTAGTGCTTGACCTTGTTGAACCTCAAGATGTTCATACAGGCCCAATTCTCCAGCTTGTCCAGGTCCCTCTGGATAGCATCCCATCCTTCTGATGCCATGTAGGCCATCCCATTGTCAAAAACCCCAAAGCTGTTATGGTGACACCAGCCATGGATCCATGCATTAATAGACCAGGCTTGTCTGTTTCTTCAAATGTCATTGCCCTTGACTGGAGGAGAGGAGGGAGGGAGGGAAGAAGGAAGGGAAGAAGGAAGGGAGGAAGGGAGGGAGGAAGGAATGGAGGAAAGGAGGAAGTGAAGAAGGAAAAAAATCACCCAGGACTCAGATTCCCTCTCTAGCCTTCCCAAGGCCCTGAAGTCTCTTTTGATCACCCTTGAGCTATGTACTGCAGCTTTGTCACCTCCCACATGAACAGCAGTAATGGGCAGATGTCTGAGGGCTGTACCAGACGGGGGAAGTTTCCTAGTGATATCCCTAACCTGGGCTCCTATGAGCGTGTTCTGCTTGACATATTGGACCCTCTGTTACCCTCAGCAGGAATTTTCCTATAACTATTACTCGCTTTTACTTTCTTGTGTCAGTTGTAGTAATATGAGGTGTGTGTCATTCTGGCCTTGGCTCCTCCTCTACTGTAGACAGATCAGCACCCACATTGTCCACTGACTGGTCTTCCACAGCTAGAACCTCATATCTGTTGTGCAGAGGCACCTGGGGAGGTGTGGGCAAGGACAGCACTTGCTGTCCTGTTGTCCTGCTGTCCTGTTGGTGTATTAGCTTCCACTCACTGTTTCCCTTAAGTCCTTGCCTACGTGCCGATGGGGAGAGGATACTGAATCCTTTTGATCAGGGGCTTTTTCTGTGGTTCTCTCCGTTCATGTTTCAGAGAGCTCAGGATGTGGTTCTACCAATCTATACCTCACTCAAATTAAAAACCCACTGCAGGAAAAGCTTAAATTTGGTTTGAAACTTGACGCTCCCAAACAGCAATACAAAATATTTACTGTTTATATAATTCCAGGATTATGTTCATGCTTTAATTCCATACCTATACAAATGGACTGGGCTTTCCCAAGGAGTCTGGAAGTAGCTTGCAAAATTTCATAAAGGTTTGATGGTTGCATGGCACCTACTATCATAACTGATCATGTCCCAGAGCTCACTGTGGTTGGAAGGCAGCTGAACTGTGATGGCAGGAAAGGAAGTGAGTGCAGTTAAGTCCATGTCTTTTTTTTTGTGGCAGAACTGTGGCAGTGTATGTGCCTGACATAATGTCAGAAGCACTTAATTTCTTAATTAATTTCTTAAATTTCTTAATTCTTAAATTTCTTAGTTTTTGTTTTCCTGCCTGCACTCCTTGACAGACAAGTTCCTTCTTAATTTTTAAAACCAGGAGTGAATTGTCATGCTAATAGCCACACAGCTTCTTCAGTGCAAGAAGTGCTCAACAATACGTTACAGCTGGCCTGAACTTTAAGACAGGGTAGCACAGACATATCTGAACAATTTCCCTCCTCTTAAGAGGAAGTGTACACTTGAAAGAAATTACGTTCAGACTTGAGAACCCTTCAAAGTCTTCTTCTATGAAACATGAGGGACTTTATATCCAAGCACCAACACCTCTCCTCTTTTAGGTTAGTTAGATGCATAGCATGCAGGCAAATCATGTCTAACCTGAATAAACACCCTTTAATCAAATGTACTGGAGATGTGAGGAGCCACAGCACAAACTGCTTTGAGCTACTGATCTGCTGCTATTACAAAAAATGAATTTCTGAAGGAAATACACCCATTGGTCATTTCTGCTCACAGTGCCAGGCTAGCTATTTTTGCAAAAGGCATATTTGGGGTCCACAAGCACAATAAAACACAATTTTTCAGAGAGCTTCCTCTGTTCAAGCAAAAAGTCAGGGACAACATGTGGTCAGGCTAAGAGAATGGGTGTTTGCCAGAATCCCAGGTTTAATTCTTTTAGTGATCTTCATTTTTAGCTGTAAGTGGAGACTCACACATGAAGTCAGTAGGCACATGTTCCTTCTGGCCCAGTGAGTGAAAAGTACAACGGGGCAGTCATCTGCTGACAGAGAGCAGCCTTCCTAGACTTGTTAGAGTTAACAGAGGGAGAAAGGCTACAGCTAAGCTCTTGTAGGGCACGTTTGAATGCAGGATCTTATCGTTCCCAACCAATTGAGGAGGAAACATAGGAAGAGCAACCTATCTCCATAGGCTGAAGTTAGCATTTTAGCGTACACCCTCCAGTGCAATTAAATTCCCATTAAAAATCAATTTACTGGGGCCAGGATTTCCTTCTCTCTTCTTCAATAAGCTAAAGTCAACATCTTCTACATTTTATCAATTTCTTCAGCCCAGTTTGCAACATTTCTCCAAAATCTGTTTATGTTCAGTAGTCACAAAATTTTTTAGGCTGCAGAGGTACCTAGGTTTTTGTAACCACAAGAAATTCCCATGCTGAATCATAATGGAAAAATGGAAACGTCAAAAATAGTTGTACCTTATCATTTGAAAAGAAGAAGCAAGAAGTTAAGTCCAGCTGATAGTTTTGCTTTAAGTCTTATCAATTAGATTTTGGGTTTTTTTTCCCTTTTCCCCTAATACAATTACATTTTAAAGCAAAGTCAATTTGAACTGGAAATATTTTTTTTTTTCATTTCAAGACAAACCCACTTAAACCGAGTTTTCCTCAAATGGTTTTGTAATTTAATCTGTTGTCATTTTATGTCAAAATATATTTCACAGAAAAATTCTGTCCAGTTGTATTACCAGTGATTCAATGCTTAATTTGCCATATGTTCCCATGTTTGCTTGTAACTAATGGATATTTTATGATACAATGCACCTTTGTAATTTATTAATACAAACAATAATATATATATGGCTTTGACTATAAAGAAAACAATGCTTTTGAACATGAAAAAGCAGAAAGGCCATTCTTACCATAAATTCATATTTTTGTTGTGCCACATTTATCAAACTGATTTCTCCCTTTCAGATGCTGAAGAATGTGTTACTGATAATTACATGAATTTATATATATTATGTGCCCTTCCAAAACATGGCAAGTCCACAATCTTGCATTATGCAATATCAGTAATGTAGTATTACTATATCTGTAATGCAACATAAAGCTAATATTGTGAATGATATGTTAAAATTTTAGTTATGGTTTGCAGTATTTAAAAGAAAGTTAAGAAAAACATGCACAAGTTAAAGCTGAGCTGTTCTGCCTTCACAGTCGCCTGTGGTAAGGGACTGGCAAATCTTTTTCTTGTGGTGAAGTGTAGCTCACCTGAGAAAACATGATTGGAAAGGTGGTGGCACAGCTGAAGACTTAACTTCTCTTTGTGGTCATGTGAATCGGACTGGTATGTAATAACTTCTGGACTAAGGTATACAGAGAATTTTTTCTTTCTCTTCTGGGTTTTCCAAGACCATAATTTGCAATTACCTGCCTAGAAACCTCCTCGCCTCTATTCTGGCTCTCCCTTATCCTTCAATATACTACAACTTTCTCTTTTTTTTTGACAATGGCCTCTGAAGGAAGCACAAATCAAATTTCACTGCAGAGTTCTGCAGTAACTTGTTTGTTTGTTTTGTATGAGAAGGAATGGGAAAATTATGAGACTTGTTAGCCAGAGGCACAAACTCTTTCTATTTCCATTGGATGAGGGAAAGAAAATTATATGCGCAGATCTTTTACTGCCTAATTCTGCACAGTACCCCACCAAGGTTTCTGTGCTGCTTGCAGAGATATGTGTGGGAGGCCAAGCATCAGGGCAGGGGTTGTCTACCTATGAGATCTAAAAAGCCAGTGTTGGCATCAATCTTACTTCACAGCACATACTCATGTGGCATCTGAGTCAAGTGTATAGATTTGCACTGGCTGCTGGGGAAGCACCGGTGTGCAGCTTGAGTTGTGTTGTCCCTGTGCCCCAGGGTCTCACCTGACTCCAAACTTTGCGCGACTGGAAGGAGAGAGGGCAAGGTGCTGGATGTCAGGTGGGGCTGAGAAATCAGCAGACAGCAAAGTGGTTTTCCCTGCCCATCTCAAGCAGTTCAGCCACTCACAGCTCTGGACTTTGCTTTTTATTTTGAATCCAGTCCCTCAGACACTCTCCAGATCAAAATGTTCATAGCATTCCAGCTACTTCTCTGCATTTGTATTGGTTTCCAGCCTTGGGCTACTGATAGTAGCAATGATTCATTTTTTTAATATGAAAATCACAAGTACTGTCAAAAACCAGGACGTGTCATTGAATTTTCTCTTGAAACCTTTCCCTGGTGGAATAAAAAAGATAAAAGGAAAGGAGCTGATAGTCCTAACAGCTCTTAAACAACTCTTGATTGTTTTGAATTAATTACCAGGGGTGAAAGTGGCTGAGTTACTCATGATTCCATACAAGTTAACAATTACTCTCTGGAAAGCATTAAGGATGAATATCATTTTAGTATGGTGAGACATTAATGTTTTCTCTCACAGTCAATGGGGATCTAGGGTCAGGAAGGAACCAGTGTCCCTGTTGCCCACTTACTGTTTGAATTCCATGCAGAATCAAGTATCTTCAGCCATGAGTTGAGATTGATAGTACCTTGAATAAAAGTTACCACCATATTTTTTAGGAGACATCCTGGGTCCAATGGCAAGACCATCTGAAGTTCAAGATAGCTTCCCTGAAAATTAAACCTATACCTTGCAAACAGAAACACATTACCACTGGCTGCCAGGCTAGGGCTCTGTATTAACTTGTTATGGACGCTGGTTCAGGAAATATACAGTTATTTCATCTGTACAGGTAATGGTTCAGTTTTTCCTGACTGACTAACTCTTCAGCCCAAAGAATTGTGATGGATAGAGTTAAATCCAACTGGAGGCCAGTCACAAGTGGTGCTCCTCAGGGCTCAGTGCTGGGTCTAGTTCTGTTCAATATCTTTATCAATGACCTGGATGAAGGGATCGAATGCACCCTTAGAAAGTTCACAGATGACACAAAGCTGGGAGGAAGTGTTGACCTGTTTGAGGGTGGGAAGTTCCTGCAAAGGCATCTGAGCAGGGTGGATCAACGGTCTGAGGCCAATAGGATGAGGTTCAACAAGGCCAAGTGCAGAGTCCTGCACTTGGGGTGCAACAACCCTGTACAGTGCTACAGGCTTTGGGAAGAGTGGCTGGAAAGCTGCCTGGCAGAGAAGGGCTTGGGCGTGTTGGTTGACCGCCAAGTAAACATGAGTCAGCAGTGTGCCCAGGTGGCCAAGAAGGCCAAGCATCTTGGCCATCAGGACCAGGGAGGTGATTCTGCATCTCTACCCAGCACTGGTGAGAGCCCACCTCCAGTATTTTGTTCAGGTTTTGGGCCCTCACTACAAGAAAGACATTGTGCTGCTGGAGTGTGTCCAGAGAAGAGCAAGAAAAGCTGATGAAGAGGCTGGAGAACAAGTCTTTAGAGGAGTGGCTGAAGGAACTGAGTTTGTTTAGCCTGGAGGAGACTGAGAGGAGACCTTATCACTGTCTACAACTACCTGAAAGGAGGTTGCAGAGTGGTGGGTGTTGGTCTCTTCACCCAAATAATAGGTGATAGGATGAGAGGGAATGGCCTGATGTTGCACCAGGGGAGGTTCAGATTGGACATTAGGAAAAATTTCTTCACTGAAAAGGTTATCAAGCACCGGCAGAGGCTGCCCAGGTAGGTGCATGAGTCACCATCCCTGGAGGTATTTAAAAGACAGCTAGATGAAGTGCTTAGGCATATGACTTAGTAGTGGACAGGTACAGTTGGACTTGATGATCTCAAAGGTCTTTTCCAACCTAATGATTCTATTATTCTACGAAACTTTCCTACTCTGAGCCACTCTTTATGGTTCCTTCTGTGAGCACTCTCAAAATTGGCTCTTCAGGCTTGAAAAGTGTGGTTTGAAATCTTTCCTGAATCTGCTTATCAGTATATTTTAAGACACAAATTCTTAGCTTCAAGGTAGAACAATCAGCTCCTCCTTTTCAGCTTAAGTAAGAGGATAATGTCTTGTCACTAGCACCTAGAATGTTTCGCTTCCCCTCATCCACTCCTTTCCTTTACTTCCTACCCCAAAAGGGGTAAAGATACGTTACGTCTCCTGTTTGCAATTAAAATCTACATATTGTAGTGGATATTGCTATCATGAGTCATAGAAATCTGATATTATTTGTGGCAATGAATTCTACAAGCTAATGATACATTATATAAAGCATTCTTCTTTGAACAGAACGCATTTCTCGCTTTTGGTCCCTTCTTAGCAATCAAGTACTCTTTTTTTGACCTTCACTGTACACGATTTTATATACCTCAGTTGCATATTCTCCGTTTTTTTTCTCTCTAGAAGAAACAATTCTGACTTCTCTTACCTTGCCTTCACACTTCTTAGCCTTATTGAAAGGTGCCAACTGCCTGTCTCATGCCTTCTGCTTCTCTCAAGACTACTGATTTACATTGTTCTCTGTAGAAATATTGAAGCTCTGGGCTGCACTAATGAAATACCCAGACTTCAGGAGTGGATGATCCTTCTTTGTCAATTTACAGTCACTCTGGGTTAAGGTGACAGGGAGTAAATGGAGTAGTGTGAAGAAATGTCAGGTAAAGCATCTCTAGTATTTTGATTTAGGACAAGAATGCAGGCTCACAGACATTTTCAGTCATTAATTTGAGAAGAAAATATTGTTCTGTCCCCATTCAGCTAAAGAATCCAGTAACAACAAGTACACTACAGAACAGATGATTCCTTATAGTTAAGCTCCCTGTAGCTTTGAAAGAGATGTATTGCCTTCTCTTAGTGATCAGTATTCTGGGAATAGCTGGACAATTTATCAAGAAATCAAAATGGAGATTTTTGGTGTCCTCACCTCTATCAGTGGTGTAAAGTCAGAGAAAGAGTCATAAAACCTACTCCAGGCCTGTTGCTTAAATGACCTGCCTAATGAAATGCAGAGAGCTCACCTCAGGCCTGATCCAATTGACACTGAAAGCAATGACACTTTTCCACTGGCTTTGCTGAGAGCTAAACTGGCTGCCAAAAGAGAAATTGATCTTTCTGTTCAATGACACTGTAGTAAAGAAGCCCCACATGCTCACTTTGCATTGACTGTGGGCTCCACAATATCAATTCGACAGTTTTGATTGAAGAATAAGCAGTTAAAAATGCTCTGTGAAGAAAAACTGTGATGCAGTCCTCGGTACCTCTCTGAATTCCTAACAGTGTGCAACTCTTAGAGAGAATGTGTCTCTGTGCTCGTCTGAGGAAAATAGAAAAATATCAACTCAGCTACAGGCACGTCAGTGTGATTTAGACTATGCCTCCAGAGTATAGAGACTGTATATGTAAGTACCCTCTGCTAATTAATACTGCACTATCACCCCACTAATTAATGCACAATAGAAGAACTCCCCTGCCATTTTCCAAAGTTATACAGAATTTTGAAAATGTAGCCATGAAAACCTGAGGAATAATAGACCCTTCAATTGGACATGTTGAAGCTGGAGATCCTGGAAGGAGCTACAGGAGTCCAAAACTGCTCTTAAGGACACAGAAAATGCCTCTCAGTTACAAAGTCAAAGATATGTGCAGAATTCTCCCCTCCCAGCATATCCTCACAGATTAAAAAGGCAAGCTTTTAAGTGACATAAGACATTTTAAGATATTTCACTTTGAATCTGGCATTGCTATGTGTTTACAGTGAGGGTCATCTGAGTCAACTCAGCTGATAAATGGTGTTTGGTCTGTGTAAAGCTAGTGAATGTTCCAAATAAATGGGCTATGTGTCTTAACTATTGCAGGGCTTGCTGGACCATGGACTAAGATGTGTGTGAGGAGGACTGAGAAAATGTGTGCTGGCACGCTAAGAAGGTGGAGTACATGTTGAAATAATCTGGGACTTTCTTTCGCTCCCAGTGCCATTGTTATTATTGAAGAAGTGCTCACCCTCATGTAGGAAGTCATGAGAAGAAAGGCTTCTTCTCTCAGGACACGTAAACCCACCCAAAGTCAGTGACAAATTTTTCTTTTAAGAAAGTGGACTGGAAGCCTCAGGGTAAGATGACCTTATCTCTGTCAGCTCTGAAGAGAAAATAATGCAAATAGCAATACTGGAATATTCGTGGCTTATTGCAGCTTCTATGCTGCCTGTGACAACAGGGCTTCTTCCTAGAAAGGAGTCTTGACATTGCTGCAGATCTCATCTGATCACTGATCATAGAAGGCACCAGAACCAAGGGCAAGCTGGGACATTGAAGGTTCTCATGACAGGGACACATACAACGATTTTATTAACTGTTTGCTGATGTTAATGAGTTGTTAATAGACAATGCAACTGCATAGTGTGTCGTTCAGGATTTTAGATTCCAAAGTAAAACCTCTTGTTACAGGTATTTTCCTTACAAACAAGAGTGGAAAACAAGTGCTGGATACAAACACAGAACATTCTGGGCTTGCAGGTGTTTGAAAGGAAATATTTAACTGGTGCAGAGTTAGTCAGAGCTGCTGATTGTTAGCAAGAAATAAAAGCACTTTCCTAATTCTTAGATGAGGCTCATCTGAAAAAATTGAACTGCAAAAATAAGGAAAATTAAGGCACTTCAACAGCCCCTAAGTGGAGAAGAGACTTGGCATTTGAGGACAGCACAGGGTTTCTTGCAATCAGTCAGAAAGGTATTTGTAAAGCCTTTCTGAAAACATGAAAAATGGGTGAAATGAGGACTGCAGCCTCTACAGAAGGTGGGTCACCTGAGCTGGGATGTTCTTCCCCTCAACTGACCTTGTTGGCTGCAGACATGTGGAAAAGGAGCTAGAAAAATTCTGGGATGGGCTCTTATCTGTTTTCTTCCTCTCTCTTTCTGGAAGCCACTATGATGCAGGGAGTACGAAAGGGTATGTGGTTCAGATATTGGGAGATGAGAGTTACGGCTACATGCAAGCTGAGCATTTCCCAAGAAGCTATGTGTGTCTGATTGCACCCTGGCCCCATGGGGATGAGCCTGCACCAACCCCATACCCTGGTGACTGCAGGAAGGAAACCTTCCTGCTGGAGGGGATCAACAGACGCAAAAAACTGGAGAGAATGCTTATGTGCAGCCTGCTTTTGGCCTCAGTGGTTTCTCAGCAGGATTTCTGCTAAAAAGCAGCACTCAGCTGTGCTTCTCTGCGATCCTGATCCTCAGCCCAGATCTTCCCTCTCATGCCCATGGCAGTTTCCAAGAAAGGGAAGCTGAGAGACTGGTGACTTTTTAATGTTGATAAATGTTGTCCACTGCAGGTATAATTTGCTGCTTAAAGTCATAATGGCCATTTTATATACATTTTCTTGAACTATCATCCATGAAAAATAGCTTTTCTACAGAAATGTGAGTTTAATAACCCTAAGGCTCTCCTAATCTACGCCAGCAAGCTGATGCACAGAATAACTTAAAAATTAACTTTCCCTCCCCATCTTTGATTCCTGTCCCAGTACAGTTACTGCAACCAGAGACGTATAGGGTGGATACTCAAAATGCAACTGCATCCTGCACCTTCAGTGCCTGTAGCTCTGTCCTCAATTTTCAGAATTAACTCAAATGAATTATGCATTTCTCCATGCTTGACCAGGAAAAGTCTGCATAGTGACAGTGCAGAGTCACTCAGAAGGGAAAAAAAATCTGACCCTGTTTTGCTATGGATGACAGGTATTTTTGCCTTTTGGCTGGTACGCTGCCACCTGGGATAATTTATGAAAAGAGAAAATAATGAAATTACTGGAGTACCAGACAAAGAAGGTAAAACAACGAGAAAGAGGAAAAGAAAAATTCCCATAAACATCATACTACAGAATGACGAAAATGCCTCCCACCTATAAGCTTCTTGAAAACTTTTCCATGGAGTCTCAGCTTCTAGTTTTGCCTCAGTTTTCCTCTACCCCGAAAAGTCTCCCTCTGCACATAAACTGCAGTTATCCCATTTGTCTGTATCGTACTGGCTCTGTATTGGTTTTGAACTAAGTTCTTGCAGTGCTATCTAAGGCACAGACAAACTGGCCAAGATCCTTCTGGATAACTGTGCCAGGTGTACAGAGGGAGCATTGATGGCTCTGCTTAAGATTATTCTAAAATGGTTCTTCTCCTACGCGCTGACAAATACTCATAGGGAGTTACATTTGTACTTGTCATGGAGAGCCCACACATATGGTGAAGTTCTTGTGAATCAGCACGCTTTAGGGTGAAGTGATGAGGTAGCTGTAGTTTTAGAGAAGGATATACATTCATCTCTGTGTCGGGTTTGCATGCTTTACACATTCATATATTAATCTGATCCACAAATATACACCTTTCATTTTTTCATGGTCTTCTTTTCCTTGTCACCTTCAAAATATGTATTCTGCAAGTTTATGTTTCTAAACCCCTTTTTTTCCTCCTTCTTGATTTTTTCTTATCCTAAAGCAATTACTTCAATTTGGTCCTTTGAAATGAATGGATCTGGCCTTGGGGGTTTTACAATGCACCCTATTCCGTTTTCCTCTAAATAAATATTTTGCAAAAATGACAGCACAGAATGGCTTTGGAAGGAAAACAGTCCAGCACACAGGGAAAGATGTCCTCAGCCTGCTGAAAACAAAACATCCCAGGCCCTGCAAGATGAACCTGTACAGTCAGTGAGACCCAGCGGAACAGCAACTTTATTGCTTAATATTAATACAGTGTGCATTTTAATGCTGGAAGGCAAGTCTATTCTACCTACAAATGAGAAAGTAGTATTTTTTTCACGAATTCAACCCCTGTTTTAGCCTCAAGGTTACCTGATAAACTCCCTCCTGTAAGAGGGGTGGGTAGCAATCCTGGTCTACCCTAGAAAGCTGCAACTGGTGGCTGACCTGTGGCAAGGAGCGTACTCAGCCAGTCTTCATCTACTCCTTGCCAAGGGTGGTAACTTTTCTAGTCAGACAGTGAGCAGTGTGAACCATATTAGAGAACCTGAGCTTGTAGGTGAGTCTTCACAATCTAGTCCTAGTAAGCCAGAGTTAAGAATTTCTCAGGTTTGATGGTTTGAAACCTATAGAAAAGCAATGAAAATAAGGAAACCTCTGATCCCACATCTCTTTTCCTGCTGCTTTTTTTCATGTGTGGGCCGTTTTCTTAATTACTGAGCTTAAAACACAAGCTTTACTATAGCTCTGACAAGATCATCATGAACAAGTGAGGTCTGACACGCAAGGTTACCAGAAGGAGAAGAAGCCGCCATAATTCCCATTCCGCAGATGAAGAAGCAAGGTGGTAGTATGCAATAAGTCTGCTTCTGTCTTTTGTAATCCCAGTTGATGACTAGGACAGAACTTAAGAAATAAACAGACAGACACATTGTAAGACAAGAAGTTATTTAAATAGGTTTTTCTGAAATATCCATGGGACAGTGACTCTTTTCACACATGGTTTTGTTAAGGAAGTTCTGCTACTGTTAGCTGAACTCTTATTATGGCCTAGGTATATAGATGCTTACAACATACAAACCCCACTGGGCAAATATCTTGCTATGATTTGAATATGATGGGCTGAGCTGAGGATTTTATGGTCATGTCATCCTCCTAAGTCCTATTTCAGTTGGGACAAAGCTGTTTTTCCTTTTACCTGCCTCTACCTCTACAAAATGTCAGTATAGAAATGGAGACATACTGAGGATATGTCCATAAAGTAAAACACATCTATCTTTTTTAAATTCCCAAAACAATGTTGGGAAATTCTCTTTCTGTTCCTGGACTTTCTGCAAGCTGGCAAAGAGGCTAAATTAACTGCATACATTATTCATTACAAGTTATTCACTCTATGCAGCACATACTGATTGTTTAGAAAATTCATTCCTTCTGTCCTAGAAATGTCACTGGCTGTAATTCATTACCTCATCATCGACAAATTCTGTTGATTGCTTGACTAGTTGCTTTAACTAATCCAGGATTATGGTTCACGAGAATATAATAGCCACTTCTCTAGTACTTTGCACATGAGCATCTCAAAACATGATTTTGAAATGCTAATTAATCCCCAGAGCACCTGGGAGGTGAAGTATTCCTATCCTTATGGCAGATTTGTAGCTCTCGAAGCTTGTTGGGAGGTGGAAAGTCATTCTGCTGACTCACACAAGCTGCCAGGTCAGGTGTTTCTCATTAACTCCAACCAGCCAAGATAAAAAGCTGAGCATTAGAAAGAAAAGGGAAAAAAAGGAAATCAAGTGGGAGGTGGTGGGAAGGGTGAAAGAACAGTAGGTACTTCTATTAGCTGCAATAGGATTGAGGAAGCATTGATAGCCTGTTTGGTTTCAAAGTCTTGTTCTCAGTGTAGCTGTTGAGGTAGATGAATAAATTATAGAGAGCTAAATGGGAATGAATAATTCCAATTGAACTCACTGACTGAGTTGAATCTTTCAGGCCTTCCTTTACTTGTTTTGCAGGGTATGTTTTCAGACTTGCCTACACTAGCAGTCCAGAAACTGTATGAGGGGAGTTTACAATGTACCAGTAGCTGGTCTGTGTGGCTGCAAAAAGCTGGAGTTGCTGTGTGTGCTGTGCTAAGTGTGTAGTGATTATCTGTCCTGGCCATCTGCATGTTTGGTAACCTGACAATTTCTTGCTCTAAGATGATGACTAGTAGAAGAAGCAGTCTGTCACCTAAACTGTTGAATATGGCAGGCTAGCAAATAAGCTAGCTGGCTAAGGATTTCCTTTCCTTAAGATAACTTTGAAGTAACAGAAGATCTACAGCGGAATTCTAAAACCTACATATTGGAGCATATATCTGCATCCCTTATGCTCTTTCACACTCTCATCTATTGGGAAACTGAGGTATACAAGGCAAGAAGAATGCATTCACAGAAAGATGGGGAAATGTTGGGATTGGGGTCTTATCTCGAAGTCTTTAATGAGCAACATCACATCTTGTGCTGTTTTAAATTTTGTCTGCATTTGTTGGCATCTTGAGAGGTCGAATGATATGACAACTAAGCACTGCTGTGAAGTGAAGCTCAGAAAACAAAGCATGTTGTGCTCTGCAGCAAAGGAACATTGAGCAAAACCATCAAGTGAACTGTGTTCATTGTGAGTGGGTATTTCCACTGAAAGTGAAGAGCAGGGGCTTTGAGCAGAGACACACAAATATGTATTACTCCTTTAAAAACAAGCAGAACTGGAGATTCAGGCAAAACCAATACTAATAGGACTGGGTAATTTAATGTATGCTGAAGAGAATGAAATGGGGGAGTGGGTGAATGACTCTTGACTCTGCCTTTGTCTGGAATTGTGCAGTATGGCAGCTAGCATTTCTGCTTTAGGAGTGTACTTACCATCTGAAGAAGTACATCAAGATAACCAGCAAACATAGACGGGATGAGAGGTAGGGGCCAGTTCATGGCTATAAGCTGTAGCACGTGGATGCTAATGTTGTTCTGGAACTAACATATTTTTTTAAAACGAGGAAGGCGGGGGAAGGAAACAACAAAATAATCCTGAAAGCCGTGAGTGCTCATGTTTCAAGGCAAAAACCAATAATCTGTATCAGGGGCATTTTATATACAAAAAGTGTGACAAACAAAAGCTTACATATTGCTCCAGGTTATACTGCAGGGCTCTATAGTATTGATATGAGTACTTGATTAAATAAGAGCAGCCAGTGTATAGAGAACTGCTGCTTAAATTTTGGTAAAATATTCTTGCCAGCCTTCACTGATATCAAAGAAAGAACTGACCAGGTGCATATTATCTGATTCGGCTCTTTCTTGCACCAGCAGACTAAAGAATCACCTTCTGGAGGTTAAAGGCTTTAGACTTGTATGTAAATGAGGGAATAATCTGATCTTAAATCTCTAGGAAGCAAAAAGTACTGACAGAATTTACTGCAGACCTCTTCCACAAAGGAAGTCCATGGGGGCTGGCAGGGGGATATTGTGCAATTACAGGAGCAGTTAGCAGTGCCATTTGTCTTCCCATTTCAGTGCTGGCAAACATGGAGGTTTGAGGAAGAAGTTGTTGACAGAGTAGCTCTGGATGGGACCTGCAAAGGCTTGTTCCAGGTCCTACAAGGGTATGTTCACATTGTCCTTTCCTGATGACGTTTTTCAGGCCAAGATCCTTAACTGTGCTGACTCAACTTGGGGGTGTATTTGGGGCATGTGAGCAGTGGCCCAGTCAGGGAATCTGGGTAGCAGTGAGCTCCTCAAGCCTTGGTGATTGTTTTACACCCATGACTATCTGAGACCACAAACACACACACCACAACGTGGTGTCCTGTGTTGGAGCAGCATAATATGATCAGATTTAATTTTGCCCAAGAGGTGATGAGGAAAGATCTACCAGGCAGGATGGGACCAGCCACTCCAACTGTCCTCATCTTCAGTTCTTCAAAGCTACATGTCCCAGTCTGGCTTTGCTCTGGTTTCTCTTTTCCTTTCACAGCCAGGCTCTGTACCTCGAAGGCTGTTGACTGCTCAGTCTGCCCCTGGCTGATGGTACTGTGCTATTTCAAAGTAGGTACCAAAATTGCTTCCTATGCATGAAGCTCACAGCGTGCAGGCAGAGAAGGGTCTGACACGCAGGAGATACAAACCCTTCCTTGTGCTGACCTGTACCTTTCTATGGTACTTTTCTGGCATGACAGTAAGGAGGGCAGGCTAAGCCCAACTACGAACCAGAAAGGCTGAACAGCCTCTTTGTGTGCTAAATAACGTGATTCCAAGTCAGGGAGAATTACAATAATTTTCCTTTTCAAAGGGCAGAGAAAACAATAGCATGTTTGTCATGGATATCAGATATCTGAAAAACCAAATGGATTCCTTGTGTAGCTTTATGGGCTTCAACAAAATTAGCCTGGGATCAGTAGTAAGCAGGGGCTCGAAAGTTTTCAGTTGAGAGTTATTAAGGGCACATCTCTGCCTCCTGTGGAATGGATAATGTATTTCTGCTTTTTGTCGTCTTCAGGCTCAAAGACTGTCTGAGGTTGGCGTCCACCCATCTATTCATGCTTCTCTTGGAAAATACGTACATGTCCTCGGGAGCCCAAGGTCCTGCAGTCTACATAGCTGGGGGTGGAAAAGCAGTATTAGTAATAGGGCAATGAGCCTGAACTGTCTCTCCTCTGAGTGAGGACTGGGGATTCCCGAGTGAGACAGGACAGGGAAGTATGTGCTACTAAACCCTGTGCTGCTACCTCTGCTATGTGTCCTCAGTGCTACCATAATGGCATTTCCCATATACATTTTTCAATTCATTCTTCAGAAGAGGGGAAAAAATATATTATGGCATTGCCTACATGATATAGGATCCTATTTACCTTAATCCATTTCTTAGTTTGCTCTATGTTTGCTGCCTCTCACCTGTTTCAAATGTTTTCCTTCTTGGTTTGTTTCTTAATGAAATGTGATTTCCATAGTTTTCTGGTTCCCTTGAATCATCAACAAAAACCTGGCATGACTTTTTTTAAAGACTTGCTAACAATATACTTACAAAACAACTTTAATCAATGCTACCTCTTGGGGAATTCCTAAGTAATTGCTAGAATACAACTAATTATTGTGCTGTTACTTTGTCATTCAGTTGTTATTCTTCTGTGCAGTTGTAACTTTTGCTAGCTAATATTACCACTCTGATTAGCCCATTAGGGCTATGGTTTTTTCCTCAAGAAAATGTGTAATTTGCTTAATTACTTTCACTCATCTATTTAACTCCTCTGCTACCATGTTGCCAATTTTGAGAACACTTGACATTTCTAACTTTTAAGTCTGAGCCGAACTTCCTAAGAAACAGGTAGGTGGCTTTGGCTTTGAGAGAGCTCACTTACCACAGGGAAAATGTTCAGCAGTCTTTTCCAAAAGGATAAAAAGCCAAAATATAAATAAGCTTTCATTTCTCAAGAGTGTCAGAAAAGGGCAGGGGGCTTATTCAGAAAAGTTAAGAGGGTGCTGAGTAGGGTGGATATTATGTTCTTTTCAAGCTGAAGTTAAATACTCTGTGCAAGCTGTAGCCAATGTTGGCAATTCAGTTTGAAATGAAGCAATTTATTTTTTTCTTAAACATTATACACATAGAACCATGGAAAAGCCAGACTGGAAGAGACCTTGAAAGATCTACTCCAACCTTCTGCAAGAAAATGAGCCTAGATGAGATTGTTTAGTATGCTGTTCTACTGCATCTTGAAAATCTCCAGTGATGGGGACTTTATCACATCCCTGGGAAGTTGTTCCAGTGAATCATTTTCATCACTCTAAAATAAAATTCTCCTGTATGTCAAGATGAAGCCTGTCCTTGTACAATTTGTACCTGTTTCCTCTTGTCTTCATGTGGTTCCTTGTGAAGAGAGAGCCTCCATCCTCTGTAGCTTCCATTTAAGTACTTGTTCTGATTTGAGCTAAAGTAGAATCAATTTTCTAACTTTTCAGCTAAGCCTTGTATAAATAACTTCATTTTCTGAGAGTAAACTGCATGTTTTTTGGATAGTGCTTTTCTCTAGAAATGATAACACAGGGCACTAGTATACAGAAAGGCCATTGTTTATACTTATTTGTAAAGAAAACAAAGCCATCCTTGAGCTGGTGGAATGCTGTAAGTGAAAGGGGAGAAAAAGGGTTGCACCTGCAGGGAGCAGTGGATAGTATAGTTGACCTCAAATTGACCAACAGGGTCTTCCATTCTATATACATCATACTCAGTATACAACTGAGGGACCACAAGGGTCAAGACCTCTCCCTCGATGGCAGGTGTCCAATATGGACCTTTTCTGTCTTTTCGCCCTGATCCTGGATTCATGTGTACCTAAATCCAGTTCCTGAGACCAGCTCCCTCCTGCTGCAGAGTCCAGCCTGGAACCTGTCCCTGTGCCTGCTCTGCAGCATCTGTGGTGAGCTAGTCGTTAGTCATTGAAGGGGGGCGGGGTGGTGGTGGAATTTCGTATAGTTGTATATTTTTCAATATTTTCTTATTAATAGTATTTTACATATCATTATTTATTTCACTGAAGCTGTTTTAGTTTCTAACCCACAAGTCCTTTTTTTTTTTTCCTTATTTCCTTGGCAGGTGGAAGGGGAGGAGAACTGGGATGATAGCTGCTTATGTTTTGCTGCCAATCAAGCTGGGCTGGATCTAAATTGTGACAGTACTGAAATACTGTAATGAGGTTCCTCTAAGCCTTCTCTTCTCCAAGGGGAAAAGACTCAACTCCTTTACTCTTTCTTCACAGAGACGGTTTTCCAGCCCTTTAATTATCTTTCTGGCCCTCCTTTGTCTACAGTCGGTCTATGACTTTCTTGAACTGTGCGGACAAGAACTGAACGTAGTACTCCAGGTGTGGCCTGACAAGCACTGAGTAGAGGGGAGTGATCACATCTCTATCTCTGCTAGTAGTGCCCCTGTGGATGTAGCCCAGGATCCGATTTGCCTTTGTTGCTGCAGTGGCACACTGCTGACTCATGTTCAGCTTGTTGTCTATTGGGATCCTCTGGCCCCTTTCAGTAGGGCTGCTCCCCAGCCACATGGGTCCTAGCCTGTACTAGACTCTTTGTATGTCATCCCAGGTGCAGGACTTTGTGTTTCTCTTTGTTAAACTTCTTACTGGTTTTGCTAGCCTGCTCCTCTACCCTATCCAGATCCCTCTGTAAGATGACTGTCCCTTCTGTCGTACGTACCTCACCACCCGGTTTGGTATCACCAGCAAACTCAGTAAGGGTGCTTTCAATCCCATCATCCAGATAAATTAGGAAGATGATGAACAGTGTGAAGCTTATTATTGATCCCTGGGGGACTCCACTTTTGACAGACTGTCAGCCTGAGTAAAAAGCATTGATCACCATCCACTGAGTGCAACTTGTTAGCCAGTTTCCTACACATCTCACAGACCATCCATCCAGTTTGTATCTTGCCATTTTATCCAGGAGAAGGCCATGAGAAAGTAACAAATATTTTACTGAAGTCCAGATAAATAATATCCACTGCTTTCCTCTCTTGACAAAAGGTGTTACCTTGTTGTAGAAAATGATCAGGTTAGTATGGTATGAGTTGCCCTCGATAAATCCTTACTGGCTTTTCCCAATCACCTGCTTCATTTGGTCAGTAATAGTTTCTGAGACGACTTGTTACTTCCCAGGGAATGAAGACTAATTGGCCCGTAGTTTTCTGCATCCTCTTTTGGGCCCTTCTTGTGAACAGGTATAGCATTTTCTTTCTTAGAGTCATCAGAGACCTCCCTTGATTTCCACGACTTTTCAAATACTATAGACAATGCCCTTGCAACAATGTCAGCCACTTCTTTTGACACCTTGAGGGGGATTCCTCCTCTGGACTTCTAGATTTTATGTGGTTTGAGCTCTCGCAAGAGACCTCAGACTAATTCTTTCTCCATTCTGATGGGTCAACACATGAGTTGTTGTAGCTACTTGATCTTGTGATCTGGGGTCCAGCTATGCCAGTAAAGATCAGCAAAGAAGGTATTGAAACCTCTGCCTTGTCAGCATGATTAATAACTACCCTCCCTGCTTTGTTTAGTAATTGGTCTACGTCTTCCCTGTACTTCTGCTTACTACTCACCTATCTGAAGGTCGCTTTCTTGTACTTGACATCCTTGGCCAATTTCAGTTCTAGTTAATTTCAGCCTGCTGGGAAACTATTGTAGTTTTTAAGGTGGTGCCCTTAAAAATGTAACTTCATCAATTGCAATGTGTTACCTTGTATTTTCCATTTCCATGTATTATATACAGCATGCCTTTTTTTCTTAGCAATAACCTTGACTTTTGCCTATTTCTAATGAGGTTGTAGTTCATTACTGTTACTGGTGCAGTAAGTGTATTAGTAAAACAAAGCTATCACTAAGATCTGCAATGCCAGCAGAAGCTTCTCTCTCTGTCTTCCAGTTTCTTTAATGCTAGATACTGACAGGTAATAATGACTTGAAAGGATGCTCATAAAAGGCATTTTTCCCCTAATCTGGATAGAAAGATTCTTATGAAATTATTGTAAGCATTGAATATTATATAGATTCTGTTTAATAAGAGATTCTTATGCAATATAAGAGTGTGTTTTCCTTCATCAAGTTTCTGCTGACGTTTTTAGGTTTACTTCCACCTCTATTCCAAGTTAACACACTTGAACAATAGCATAAACCATATAAACCCCATGACTGCCAAATCTCCAGTTTGTTTAGCCATAGGGGCCATGCCAGCTTGGCTGACCTGGGAGATCCCTGCTCTCTTATTCCATGCAGCTTCTTGCTCTTGAATCCCAGTTCAGTGGTGCACAGCCACGGGTGAAGCGCACAGACGCATGGGGTAGGGCAATGTGGGAAGTGTACTGGCTGTCCTGTTTTCTTAGCACTTCTTGGCTCACTGATTTGCAGGATTGTTTTAACAGCGACCATGACTGACTTGTAGGCAAGGGAGAGAAAATTGGTACTGATTATGTTTGCAGAATAAAGAGAAGGAAGACATTTGTCCTCCTGCGAGGCCATGTGGGGTCTAATCACAAATAAGAGAAAATTGTAGTATTGATGGAATTCCTCTTCACCCTGGAATTTTCTATAGTGATATGGAAAACTCTAGGTGGCTTAGTTCTTATCTGTCTATGATCTATTGTAAAAATGTCCTTCTTTGATACATTCTCAGTCTCTGCTTGATGAAGAGACTGGCATCACGAGAACAGTCTGTAACAAATTTATTAGCCAGTCATATGCATTTAATTAATGTATATCTCTGTATTCTACTTATAGGCAACATTAATAAAGAACAGAAACAGATGGACATTTTTTTATCTTGCCGAAAATGAAGACACAATTAATTCTCTCTGCTGCTGATGTAATCCCAGATTGATCTGCTGCCAGAAGTTCTGGTGGTAAATTCATCTGCTGAATTATTCATGGTGTAAAGAGAGTTCAGATCAAGTTTGCCAACTTAATGCCAAACGGCCTGCCTAGGAGAGTTGGAACTTCATTCATTCTCTGAATGGACTGGCAGCCTCACCTGCCCTCTCCTTTACCTCCTACCAACAATGTTGTTTAAAGTGTTTTCTTAGCACACAGACAAACCTTACTTGGGAAGCCAAGGAGCCAGTCAGGGTGTTCATGCCAGGAAAACACAGGCTGGCTATGACCTAAATGATCATCTACCAAGGTCAGGCAGAGGTTGGCGAATCTGTCCTGTGTACGAGAGGTACCTCAGGGATGGCTCCTCTATTGTGTTAGTGGCTGCAAAGAGTAACTGCAGTAATATTCTCTCATGTCTTCTCTGGTGTTACCAGATAGTCATTTAGCATCCTAACAACAACTTTGATATGATTAATGCAGCTCAGCATGGGTTTCCCCAGGAATCAGTGATGTGATTCTTTGGAGTGTGTGAACTTAGCATTAAGTAGCTATAGGTGGCCTTTTGGTATTAGAGGGGTAAAAAATGTAACTTCATATTGCTGAATCCTCCTCGAATTGCACGCTGTGAGGGACATAATCCCTAAGAATGCATTCTTGTTTTCTTTAGTCTTGAACTCACTAATCATCTATGCCTTTCTCTGTGATTTATGTACTAAAATGTTAAAACAGCAGTGCTAAGACTGCACTTACATTAAGCCAGAACAAAACCCAAGAATGTCAGTGTTTCGTAGAGTGTTTAGATAAGAGAAAAACTGTCCCAAACTGCAGACACTATACCATGCCAGTGTAAAGACTATGTCCCTTTAAGATGAGCTGGGAAGGTGCTCTATCTCTTCACTGTCTCCTCATCTCCTTCCTCACTAAAATTACAGACAAGTACTAAGCTGTCAAGTCTGTCAAGGCATTTTCACTTGCATAAAAAACATTTTGCTCTTAATTCTCCCTTCCCTCCTCCCTTCCCCCAATCTTCTCATCCAAATCTCTAATCTAATTTTAAACTGGAAGACTTAAAAAAACTTGTTGCTTGCTTTTCATACGAAATATTTGTCATAGGTTGACATGGATGAAATACGCATATGTTTGGGTGAAATTACTTCCTACAGAAAATTTCTGATGTGTTCAGTTTTTAGTCAAATGGTTTTGGCTATGTTTATTCTGTCAGGTACCCCTAATGAGGCTGTTCAGTGGGCTATTGAGTCATGAACCTTAAGTGATTTTCACACGACAATAAAGAGAGGAAGGAAGCATTAAACAACTGGTATAAGAAAACTGAGATTTTAATAAGGGGAAAGCAAAATCCGTGGACCTGGCAATACTGTTAGATGTACTGCCACCGATGTGATAGTCTGTATAATCAAATAATTTAGTGAGATTTAGTGGGTTGCTTTATGACTGGAATATGGACTAGAGCAATAATTATTAATCTTGTCACTTTCATTGACTTTGACTACGTAGGACAATTGCTGCTTGATCTACTCTACAAACCCAGACTGGTCACATTCTGACTTAAACTGTGCTAATTTATGTTGTCAGAACTCAAATTAATTGGACCTAGGGATGCCTGCCATGCCCGCTTTCCTCTGACAATTTCTCTTCTACTTATAGGTAGGGATGCTTTGAATGTGTGGCCTGATACAAAAGCTGAGTAATTCATCCAGCCACCTGATCTTCAGGGTATGCAATATATCTGCATTTCTGTAGCCAGACAGGTGTATTTCTTCCTTGCTATTATGCCAGCCACACAAATGAACATGTTTTTCTGTCAAAAATTCTGAGAAGTAGACTGAAGGTGCTGACAGAAGCTGCGGGGTTTTAGTGGCAGGGCTACTGAGTGTGGCTTCTTTTCTTATTCTCTTCATTGTTTGTGCGTGTCTTCAGTAAGTCTCTCCTACACTCTGTACCTGTTTCCCATAACACTGTTCTGTTGCTCAGTCTCTGGTGTATGAAATCTTTGTTTTTCTGTATGCTTAATATAACAGGCTACAGTGAGTAAGGCAAGAACAACATATGCAAGGTACTTGGTTGTGTTTGCCAAGAGGGCTTAACCTGGAATTTCTTTCTGTGTTTGTAGCCAGTTGTGAGGGTGGACACTGGCAGGTGTGATGGAAAAATGAAGACCTCTATCTACAGCATTTATTTATTGTGGGTCCTACTTTTCAACACAGAATCACAGAATCACAGAATAACCAGGTTGGAAGAGACCCACCGGATCACCGAGTCCAACCGTTCCTACCAAACACTAAACCATATCCCTCAGCACCTCGTCCACCCGTGCCTTAAACACCTCCAGGGAAGGTGACTCAACCACCTCCCTGGGCAGCCTGTTCCAGTGCCCAATGACCCTTTCTGTAAAGAATTTTTTCCTAACGTCTAGCCTAAACCTCCCCTGGCGGAGCTTGAGGCCATTCCCTCTTGTCCTGTCCCCTGTCACTTGGGAGAAGAGGCCAGCACCCTCCTCTCTACAACGTCCTTTCAGGTAGTTGTAGAGAGCAATGAGGTCACCCCTCAGCCTCCTCTTCTCCAGGCTAAACAACCCCAGCTCTCTCAGCCGCTCCTCATAAGGCCTGTTCTCCAGCCCTTTCACCAGCTTTGTTGCTCTTCTCTGTACTCTCTCCAGAGCCTCAACATCCTTCTTGTGGTGAGGGGCCCAGCACACATATCCCTATACTTTGGCCTCAGTACCTTTGGTCCACACTTCACCTCTTTCACTACATCAACTCTGGGGATGTGTGAATCTCTGGAACAAATGACTTGATTCTTAAAAATACCAAATCTTCCTGTAAAACTGCTGAACTGTCTGTACGGAGCAGAGCAAAGCATATGACATCTAATCTTATCACTGTATTTCTGAATATCCTGGGTCCCCCTTTCTTGTCAACATATAACATGAAGATTATGCTCCTTAGGTGTAGTGCTCAATCTCTGTCTAGACCATAAATCCCTGTGTGCCATGTAAATAATGAGGAATCGTCAGATAATCTGTCATGGAACTAATGATGTTTCACAAATTTGTACAGATTACAATTCTTAGCACTTTTGATTTTTGCTGTCCTAAGTATCATCTGCCAATTGTCTGTCCTGTACTCACCCTGATGATCATGAAATATGCTATTGTTTTTACCTTTAGAGTTGTAATTTAATGATACTAAAACTGTGAGGAAAGTTTGGGGATATATAAAATGGATTAACATTTCCCGATTCTTTACTGTTCCTCTTCCTTCAAATAGGGGTGTGCACTATGGACAGGGGATAAACAATGGCATTGTCAGGTCAGTTCTGTTTTTCCTTTCTGAGGAAGATAGGTGGATTTGCCTTCAGCAGTGGTCTCCCCTTACACACTCAATAACAGACTGAACTAGGTTTATTATAATTGACTTAGCATTGTGGGAGGATATTTTGCCAAGCACTGGAAACTGGCTTGTGCCAGCTTAAAAGGTCATTGCTGTGTAAGCGTGCCCCTTCATGCATTATCTGCAAACACAGCCTCTGATCCAGTGTAATTGATTTTAAAGCCTGATAGTTTGCCAAGTTGATTTATAATATGGAACACTGCTAGAATTGAAATTTTTGAATTTAGATGTAAGTGGCGAAACTCCATCAACCCAACCTGCCTTTGTTTGCAGCCTCTGTCTTCCTTATTGTGGTTAATTAATGCTTTCTAGAGTAACTGGTGAAAACCCTAGAAGGCAAATGTGAAAAATAAAGGCAGAAGTGAGCATCTTGCACACTACCTCCCTTATAAGAGAAGACATTATGAATAGGAGCCAATTTAATTAGCAACAGCTATGGGTCTGCTTCTGTTCTCATACAGGTAATTCTTTTGTATGACTTTATAGATTTCCTAGATTTATTCCTGGATTACATCTTTTTCACTGCAGTCAAAATTATATCTCATATTCTTGTGACACAGAGAAACTTCTGACTAGAAAACTGCCTAACAGCATACAGTAATTTAAAATAAAACAAACCCAAAACACCCCCCAAAAAAGGCAACTACTCAAAGACTAGGATACAAAGAAATGACAGAATCTTTGCCTGTATAATAGCATAATAATAGTACAGTCTAGGCCAAAGCATAGGTTTGGCTAGTGCTTGCAGGAGATGTCATCTGATGTATAAGAATCATGAGGCTGGAAATAAATCTTATATACTGGAGAGAATAATTTTGTTTTCACATGGAGCAGCAAATGCAAAAAGGGAAGACCTTATCTTATCTGAATTCTAACAATCCCTGATATGTGTAGAATGCTGTGCCCTGAAATAATTTTCCTGTGACGGAACAAATGCGTTTTTGTATGTTTGTGTCTGCGTGATTGGGCTACTGGCTGACAGAGTGGCAAGCATATTTGCAATGGTTGTAGCTCTGCACATGAACTGCAAACCTGAGATTGTTTCTGAATGCTTGTGAGACAGTGACAGGTAACTGGTTCACAGAGTGAGAAAACAGACCTGTAAAAGTGGAGAGGGTCTTCACTGACTGGCTTTAAAGTTCAGTGCCTTGTCTGCTCATGCTTACTCACTTTCAAAAAATGAATCAGTTAGTTAGGACAGACACTGTTTACTTATCAGTGTGAGTTGATTATTTATTTAAAAGGTATTAAACAGCATAAAATTTTGAGAACAATAATGAAATGGAACAATCGAGATAAAACTTAAGCCCATTTACTTTTGTCATCTTGTATTAGTGTCCTTATTAGTGGTGAGTGCTGCATGAGCCTCTTACTGTCAGATCCTGAAAGTGACCATTTTGTGCCCAAGGACTGGATTGCCCAGAAATAGCAGTATCTTTAAAGTATCAATGCTAGCACTGAAAATGGCTCATGTAGTGATCTGTGGCTCTGCTTTAATTACCAGGCTTAAATTCCCATTGGTGCTTAGTGAAAATAAAGTAAAAGAGATGCTTACCTATCAGTGGATAGATGTACATGTTGTTTTATCCCCTGTCTCAGCAAAGGCGAGGAAAACCTTCGTCTGCGAACTGGTTTCAGTGGCTGATAGTATTTGCTCTTAATTGCCAGAAAGGCATAAAATTCAGTCTCACAAAGCAAGGTTAGAGAGAAGTAATAATAAAGAACCACACAGTTTGCTCTGATACATTGACATATTGAGACACAGTTTCTTGTGTCCAAAGTCTACAAAGTTTTTTTATGTAGACTGTAATTCAAAGACACCATCAGATTATTGACAGACTTACACAGCTCAGGTTTCTGGCAGATAAGGAAGAGGGAAAGAAATCAAATGTTTCATATGAAATATTCTCAAAGTTGGTGCCTCACTTGTTTCCTGTACACCGTGATTTTCATTTTGATGCTCTCATCTAACCATGTGTCATCTGTTGCAAGAAACTTTTGTGACATACAGAGTAGTCAGGCACATCTGTCTCCAAGCAGTTGGACTGATTCTGGGATTTTAACCACTGATTCAAGATGTCGTGTGCTGAAAACTGTCACATAAGTCCTGAAATCCTGAACTGAGATCTTCTAGGAAAGAAAAAGTATGCAACACAGGCTATCTGCCAAAGCCAGGATATAGGCCTCCAGATGAAAACGTGGCACAGATGTGTCATTTGAGAAAATAAGGGAAACTCCCAATGCACCTTGAAAATCTGTGCTACAGTTTCCCCTCTGAGAACCACTGAACATCTGTCCTGTTGCAACAGGAAGATTGTATATTTTCTTCCCAATCTGTTATAGCAGCAGAAGCACTTGAAGTTAAAAGATGAAGCATACCAGTGTTAATTTTGGCTCTGTCAGAAGGCATGAAGTGTAAGATTAGAGACATCGAATCATTGTGCTCATGTGGCTTCTGTTGCTTTGTCTTTGAGTCTATTTACATTTTACATAATTAGATCTGCTCCATCAATATAAGTTCTTGCAGTGGCCCATCATCAGGCTATAGAGCTGTTGAGCAAAGGAAGGAAAAAAATAAAAGAAAAACACTCCTTGTGAGTGGCTGGTACTTTATGACACTGCGAAGCCTTCACTGGAAGATTATCTGTATTTGTAGATTCCAAAATTTGTACTGACAGGACCCTGAACCTGTCAAAAGAACCTCAAAAGAAGACCTCTTTTTTCAACACGCAAACTTCACTTGTTGTGCAGGTTGACCTCCTGCTCTCCGCTAAACATGCCCTGCTTAGTTCTGCATCTGTGAAGCATCTCCAGACTGAGCTTCACGTGGAGCTGCTCCTTCTGCCATAGTGAAGCCATCAGAAACAGCAAGCTTTCCTCCCTGTTGTCCAGCCCAAAGTGTTTTCAACACAATGCTATCAACTAAGAAGGTCTCAACACATTTCACAGTTAACCGCACTTTTAGAGAACAATAATAATCTTTTATAAAAAAATATGTAATTAAGAGACCTTTTCTTCCATACTACTAGTATTGTGAAGGAGATGTGATCAGAGCATTACATCAGTTCTCCCTATTTTTATCAAGTCTATGTGCTTCTAATTCCTGTTTGTTTCACTGTTATAGATATACTTGTTTCAAGCTAGTTATTCCCATTTTCTTCCTTAATTACAAGAATAAATACTCCCAAATGTTTCAGGGAGAAAAGCAGCCTTTTCCAGGAGCCTCCAGGAGGGACAAAAACGCTAAGGCTGTTTTAGAAGTGCAAGAATTGAACAGATCTGAGAAATCATTAGGTCTAAATATGTTTTCATTTGCATCTGTGTTCTGAAACAGTGACACCTCTGCTTAAGCCAGGCATCTTATTGAAGAGGTGAGAAAAATAAGCATTTATAAGCCTGTCATAAGGCGCACAAATGAGCCTATAGAACTTAAATCTGGCTTGGGATGAAGAAATGTTAAGCCAGCAAAGACTGGACAGGTTTGGGAATATTTTCTTGATTTTCTGGAAGGGTGCGGGTTGTTTGTATTGAAGGGAGGCAAAAGAAGAACATCCTTTCAAAAGGCAGGCTTTTCTTGGGGCTGCAGTTCCTTGAGGTCCCATAAATCTTCTCTGAACAGTTAAGTGTCTTAAGGACTGCTAAAATGTGTCCTGGCAGACTGGGTTTGGTGAGTGGCAGCAGCCAGGAGAGACCTTGTTGGCTGGGAGCAAAGGCTGTAAGGCAGCATGGCTGTGGGGGCAGCTGGGAATGGATGGGACTAGCTGGAGTGGCCAGTGCCAGCCCTGTGAGGGAAAGCTGGTAGAAGCCTGGCTGATAGTCAGCTGCACCTCCAGTGAGCTTTCACCACAAAAAAAGGGCCTGTTGTATCATGGGAGTGGGGCAATACCTGCTGGGCTTTTCTAAACCTCGGGGGTTAGAGTGCAGAAGGAAAGCACTAGTGGCCTCAGGAGGAAGGAGATGGTCAGAGCTGTTTGCTCTTGTGCCTTGGAAGGCAACAGCTTTTGTTCTGGAGATCAAACAAGTTTTCCAAGGCAAGAATCACTTTCTTTTCCTTTTTATCTTCCCTCCAACACAATTCTGCTTGTTTAGGCCCACCTGCTTAAATGATTTTTGCACAGGAGGGAACATCATTCATTACATGCCCAGACTCTTTCTTCCTCTGGATCTGGGCCTGATGACGTTTGGTTTTTTGAAGTCCATAAGAAATAGCATGTGGCTTTTTTTTTTTTTTTCATTCCAGTTAGTGCCTGGTAGATTCTACTTGTGGAATCTATGAACCCAGCATAACACAAAGGAACCATACACCAGCTTGCCCATACTTCCAGCCCATATTCCAGGCAATAATATTTGTTGCTCTTCATCTATCCTTTGAATTTAAAATGATTGACAGCTTGTAGCTGCCATCTGTCAGTGGAAAAACCAGTTGTTACAAGAAAGCAAATTTACTCACAAAATTTGAAAGGAGATTCTACCCTACTGCCTTCATTGTTAAGATGCAAAACACTGACATAATAAAAATTGTGGGAGCCATCACTTAAGTATTTCCTTTTGTATCCCTTGTTGGGGTCATGCGTCTGCCTCAGGCACTTGAACAGAACAGTGTGAAAACCACTGCTGCAAAGTGTTAGTAGGTGGGTTTTCATCCAGTTGTTGAGAAATAGCATGAATGAAATCTCCTTTTAAAACAAAGTGTGCAAGTGTGCATGCTCACTGAAAAGTCCACTTTTGTGACTAACATAATAAATTTTCTCCCCATCTGTTCCTAATCAAGATGAAGACAGACTTGAAACACTTGGAAGACATGCCGCTTTAAAAGGTCTTTGTGTTGTTAAGCTCATGTGGTCACCTAGACTATGCATCTCTGGGTGAGTCTGACTCTATGTGTAGCTAAAATGACCTCCACTTCCAACTGCAGATGGCTACTAACTTTGGGAAGACTTACTGACAACGTGGTGCCTTATCAAATCTGGGGCTTGAGGAACCCCTGGAATGTGTCTGGGATGTTAAGAAGTCAGAAAGTGAGCTCTGAAGTTAGACAACGTGTTTCTGTGTGCACCAGACAAGAGAATGAAAGCAAGATATGTACAGTGAATGCATAAACCAGCTATGATCCATTTTTAGTTGCCCAGGGATCACAGGGAGGGTGGTAAGAACTAACCTGGATAGGACAGGATCAGATAAAACTGATGTAGTAGAGTTAGACCAAAGGAACCTACCTAGTGTGTGCCCCTTTGTTAAAAGCATCCTCGGAAGAGCAGAGGCAGCTTCAAACAGCAAAAGGCAGAGTGGTGTGCAGGATGAGAGTGGTGGCTGCCAGTGTCATGTGGCAAGGGAGGAACTGCAGAAGTGCTACAATGAGTTCCTGGAAGCTGGGTATCCATTGTCTGAAAGTCCAGGTGCTGAAGATCAGTATTTGCTTGTCTTCTCAGAGCAGCATTTCAGGGCAAGATTACAGGCAGGACAAGAAACGTTGCAGCTGAATGATTCTGTCCAAAATAACTGGTTTGTCAAAACTGACACACTTCACAAAGGTTTGTCAATTCAGAGAAATTTGTTTTGAACGGTAGTAAGAAAACTTTGAAGAAATCAGGCAATTCTGTTTGACTGTTTCAACATTGGACTTCAGCTTTTCTTTTTAAAAGTAAAAAAAGTTTCATTCTTAACTTTTCTGTTGTCTATGCAACATGTGCAAGTTAGACTGAAAAAATTTACATCAACAGAATATCTCTGAATGATTAATTCAAACTTTTTGCTGGGGGTGTTGGCCTTTTTTTACTCTTCTGTACATCATTGTGTTCCAAAGTGGAAGAAATAATAAAATTTCTGCTGTGGGCAACACAGCCAACACAGATTTGTGACAGGCTGAGAGAGCTAGAGTTGTTCAGCCTGAAGAAGAGAAAGTTGTGGGGAGACCTTATAGTAGCTTTCCAGTACTTAAAGGGGGCCCATAGGAAAGATGGGCACAGACTCTTAAGCAAGGCCTGCTGTGACAAGACAAAGAATAATGGTTTTAAACAAACAGAGGGTAGATTTAGACTGGATATAAGGAAGAGTTTTTTCAATGAGGATGGTGAAATACTGGGACAAGTTGCCCAGGGAGGTAGTGAAGGCCCCATCCCTGGAAACATTCAAGGTCAGGTTGGATTGGGTTCTGAGCAACCTGATCTCACTGCTCCTGCAGGGGAGTTGGACTAGATGACCTGTAAATATCCCTTCCAACGCAAAGCATTCTATGATTTCCTCTCCTTTGATCCACATTGCATGTTTGTCACAGGTTTGGCAGATGACTCTTTCACCTGCATTTTTTGCCACCAAACATACAGCTTATAAACGCTTGAGAAGATGTGGATGAGCAGACTCGTATATTCTGTGTTCTTTGTCTAGCAGAAAATCTTCCAGTCTGAAATAGAAACAGTTTTGTGTCTAAACCCCATTCTGTTATCACAAAATTTACATACCAAATCAAAGAATGTGCATCCGCATACCCAATCATTAACCTGGAGACAGCTAAAATATCTTGCTAGAGCTGTAATCTTTAATTCCATGAGAAAATAATAGTTCTATAATAGAAATGGAAGTGGAATGTCATGAAAGGGCTGTTAAGAAGTAGACCACTAAAACTGCTCACTGTTTTGCAGAGATGGGTCAAGGAGTGGGAACTTCTTTCTGCCCAGGAGGAGAGGCAGTCAGATTGTGCATAATCATGTCCTTACTGAATGTAAATCTCCTTGGTGGTATCCTGTGTGTATTTTACAAGTGGGGAAATGATTCAAGGAATATGCTGACCTCATTGATCCATAGGTATTAAGGTTCAATCCAATTTTAAGGCTCTGCATTCCCAAGGGGTGCAGGAAATTGCATGAACTTTCTACAAAAGCTGTCTAAAGAGCTCTAGTAATAGCCAAAGCCTTTTACTTGGCGTGATGCCACTCTAATTAACAAGAAAAGGCATTGGGAAGAAGCTCTGCAGAAAATAAAATGGGATGAAAACAGGCAGTGTAGCAAGGGGAAAGATGCAGAACTACACATGATGCCTTAAAATTCCCCCTATTTCTGAAAAACATCTGTGCTTGAACTTGGCACAGTGCAGGAATGGATTCTCACATGTGCCGAGTCCATTAGTAAATACCGGCAGGTGGTAACTATGTAGAGAGCGCAAACATCTAGAAAAATGCTGTAGGCTTGTTCCTGCGCTAGCAGGATGCAAAAATGTAAGCATATTATTTGCTTGCTGCCCTCTACAGAGGGAAACAAACCCCATTAGTTTCCTAAGCAATCTAGCAGCATGCCTCAGATGCAGTTACCATGGGACTTTAACTCACCACCAAGAAACAAAATATTCAGCATTGCTAGCTGTGGGGTGACAGTATATACATGCATTTTTACCTTGCTTCTGTAGCCTGCAGCACTTATGTTAGCCACAGATATGCCACAGGAGCCTTACCTCTCAGTGAAACAAACTCCTGTATTGAATGTTTCACAATGGGGCTTGGTTCCTAGCAAGAAAATATACTTTAGCTAGGCCACAAAGTGGGAGGAGTTGTACGTTACACTAGCTGAAAGTCTAGGCTGTTCATTTCTTTAATTTAAATTTTTTTTAATTTAAAAAAATGAACTGCTTCTGTATTTTTTTGTATTGAAAGCGAACAATGTTTTGAACAATATTTTAAATAATATTTGCAAAAGATTGCATTTTCTTATTCACATTATCAAATTTTAGACTATGACATTATTGGTATTTATATTTTCATCAGTAAAAGCAAATTTTCTTTCTAAATTGCTGGAAGTATTCAGAATACTTTTGGGTTTATTTTTGAGAAGAGGTTGTTACCTCTTGGTTAAAAAATTGAAAGAAAAAACATTGATCCTTTTCATTCTGACCTCCTGCATTCTATCCCTTTTTGTCAGTTACTCGTCTACAGGTTTTTCCATCCTACTAGACGGGAAGAATAAGAAAGATGCTTTACCAATATCCTCAATATTTTTGTAGGCCCATCTTTTAATGCTTAGGTTCAATTTTGTGAACTTTTACCCATCTCAGGAGGTCATTTTTTCCTGTGACCAATATGGATCAGGCACTCCCCTCATACCATGCTGTCAGTGAAGGTCCAGAGCACTTGACTTTGTTATTGCTGTACTTTAAGTTTCCTCTCCAGGCAACTGCAAAAATGGAAGGACACAGCAGTGAAAGTTGTACTGACATGTGGAAAAGCCAGGATCCTTTGTATAACAAAGAAAGTATGATGTCCCATGTTTTCAGAACCTCGGTAATAAGTAAAAAATGGAACAGAATTAGCAAAGGAGAGGAATTGAACATAGTGGGAAAACAAGACTAAGGAGCAAGCATATAGTTGCACTGACAAGTTTGAAGGTACCACAGGAGGGAAACAAAATGTTTACCATAATCTTAGTATGATATTTCTAATAAAATATAACTGGGAATATTAGTAATGAGTATATTAATACCAAAGGTATTAAAGCAAATGGAGCATGCCAGCAGAACCAGCTGAGCATCTGATACTGAGCATTCAAGCAAACAGTCTTCTGGGGAGGCTGGAAAGTGAATAGACTTTGGGAGTAAAACAGGAGCTGAGCTGTGAGATGAAGAACCTCACAAAATTATATCACTGGGAAAAAAACAGGGATTTCCAGCCTCCAACAGTTTTGAGGCAGATGGGCTTTGTTCAAATGTAGGGATACCGCTAGAGTAATAAAATGCTCCAGGTGCTAGCAGTTGTTCTTGCTGCAGTTCTACTCTATTGAGTGTTGCATGCTTTAATTTGTTTTCATTTCTACTAATGAAAATAAATAGAAATGAAAGAACTCCAGGGAGGTTAGAAACAAATGGCATTTACGTTTCGAGGCTCTACAGCCTGCTTTCTAGCGTGCAGTTGCAATGCGAGGCGATGTTCATGCCTTGTTAAATAAAAAACTAAGAGCAAAAGAAGAAATAAGAGCTGTTTTTCCAGAGAGCACAGATTCCATCTCCTATTCACCACTTTACAGATTCTTTCCAGTCTCTGACCCAAGGCTACATGAACATTTATATCTGAATTTGAAATGCAATAGCTGAAACGTTTCTTTACGCCTTGAAAACACTGGAAAAAGCATCACTACATTCAGACTCGAGTTGAAAGGCATGGAAATTTTTGTAAGACTTACAGTCTAATGCCTGTTCAACACAAACAGAGAAGCATTGGGCTTGCTTTTCAGTTCCTGTATCTCCACTAGAGAATAAAAGCTTGAGCCTGGTGCTTTATTATAGAGGCCTTCAAGTCCTTGAGTAGGAGCAATCCAATGCATCCATCTCACATGCCCTATCAGTTCTTCCAATTAGACCCTGAAAAGGAGTCATTGTGAACCCTCCATCTCTGTCCTTGCTGTTAAAAACTTCAAAAGAATTGCTGATTAAAAGTCTTTTGGATAATCAACATTCTGACTACTACTTGGTTTGCAGACAGCAGCCAATCAACAGTCTTAAAGGAGGAGGGCAAACATACACAGAGCACTGTCTCCCATGCAGCAGCTTAGATGAAACGGAGTGCACCACCCTGATGAGTATCACACCGAAGCAGATGCTTAATAATTTATCCCTGAGACAAGCGTGTGTGGATTAGTGGTGGAGCACTTTCTGAAGTAGTGACTTCGTTGGATTTATGGAGTAAGCTGAACTGAGTTTACATTTGTCTCTGAAACATCTTTTGAGAATCCAAAATAATGCAGGAAGTAGCAATGTGGATTCAACAACGAACAGGATTCCCCTACAATTTTGGACTGACACAGTGTTCCTGTGTGGAGCTGAGAAGCTATGGGTAGGAGCTGACTTTCAGACAAGTTATTAGCTCTTCTTTGAGAAAATCCACACAAAGCTTCTTTAAAAGAGAGGAGCACTACAGCACTTCTAATATATAGATGTCACTGATATAGTCCAAGCTAGAAAGAAAAGCAGAAACTGAAGTCTTGTAGGGGCTGACTGTTCTGCTCTCTTACTGTAAGTAACGGCACAACTTGTACAGCTAATGCTCTCCACCTTTGGTCTGTATTCAACCTGTGAAAATTTCTCGTCTTTGGTGACCCCCTGGGTTTTCTCTGCCTGCCTCAGTCCATGTAGTCATTCTTTTAACACCTTTTACTTTGATGTGAGGAAGAAGGTAAAGATAAAGGAAGCTGGTTTCCATCTTGTTTTATTTACTTGCATTCCTTCCAAATTCAGTTCTTCATGCTATTTCCTCTTCTCCTTCCCTGCTTGCTTTCCTTCCCACTACAGCACTGGCATCAGAGATAAGGTAACTCTTCACCTCTGGAGCAGTAAGTTCTTCAAAAATCTTTAAGCTCACTTTCCGCTTTCAGTTATTGCATAGTTCCTGCACTGACATAAATGATGGTGCCCTAGTGCATCTCAGAGCTGCCTCTGGCCACAAGCCTTGATGCGTTCCACTTCTGCGGCTGAATTTCCAAAGATTTAATAACTAATCTGACTCACTAGATAAACAGTCATTCTTTATGATAGTCATTAAATCTGTGAAACAGACAGAAAAGTAAGCACCTGCCCATAATATTAATGTTTCATATCCCACCGAAATCAAGGGATTTCACTGAGTATTGAGAGTGCGCCTAAGACTTTCCAAGCTTACATCTTTCTGATTGTGTAAACGGAGTGAAATCTCCCACCTGCGGAGAGAGGACTGCCTGGGAAATGTCCTTCCAGTGTCTTGGAGCTGTAAGGGGAGAGGGTGGATCAGTCAGCATTCACACTTCATGGAGCTGGCACTCTGCCCACTGAGACCTTTCAAAAGGGCTCCAAATGAGACTCTGGGATTGGGGCCTGTTGGAGTATCCTGGATCACAGTGGCAAACAACAGGGAGTCAGAAAAACTTGGAACCTGAAGGTCTAGTAAAATCACACAACTTTCTGCTTCCCTTATCCAACAGGAAACTGAAACAGAACCTGGATGTTGTTCATAGAATCATAAAATCAAGAGGTTAGAAAATTGAGTTGGATCATCGAGTCTGACCATTCCTATCTACCACTAAACCATGTCCCTGAACACCTCATCTACCCATCTTTTAAATAACTCCAGGAATGGTGACTCCACCACCTCCCTGGGCAGCTTGTTCCAATGCCCAATGACCCTTTCTGTGGAGAATACACTGTTCTGTTCTTTTGGGCAGATAGATATCATTTTTCCTTCTTTTCATAAAATGTTGTTTCATGCATTATACAACAAATGAAGGCTGTGTTGTATAGGAAACCATGAAAGACAGAAAAATAGAATTTCAATGCTTGCTTTTGTCTCACACAATTGATTTCTGCACAAAACCCGAAATATTGCAGTGACCTGCAATCAACTTATACAAGAAAACATCCTGTTGCCACTAATACACAGCTGCAGTAGTGACAAGCAAAAATGCATGAAGGGAGATTTCACTGGCATAAAGGAAGAACTGTTGGCAGGATAACAACACTGAGGGACATGCTTCACGAAATTTTCTCTCACTAGGTACATGGGCATCTGAGGTTGGTTCCCTCTGGAGCAGGCTGCAAGGTGTTGCTTTTCCCTCAGAAGGTGGGAGCTGCTCGGTTTTGTTGTCATGTTTGTCACGCTGCTTTTTTTATGCCAGTCGTGTGTTCAGGGTATAAGATATTAACATGAATTATGAATCGTATTTTTAAGAGTTTATAAAATTTTTGTATGTGAGGTAGCTCCTCAGACTCTTCTGATATTACAGTTAAAAATACACAGGCCTTGGTGATTTTCTATGTTGCAAGTAATTTAGGTGAATCTCTCCCTAAAAGTGCTTGTAACTTGCCACTGATTGTACAGGAATCCAGAGAACCACCTCACATATTTGTTGCAGATATCCTACAGGTACAGTTATTCTTATCTGGAGCTGCAGGTGGAATCCAACCCTGAGGATGAGGATGATGGCTCCCACAGCCTAGAATCCTTCCCTAGGCCGCACCATCCTCAGAAAAAGATAAAAACATCCTCCATTAAGAAGAAGAGGAGGGTGATTGTTGTAGGGGACTCCCTCCTAGAAGGAATGGAGGGACCCATTTGCAGACTGGACCCACTCCACAGAGAGGTCTGCTGCTTACCGGGGGCATCAGTGAAGGAGGTAGCTAGAAAACTTCCTTCCCTGGTCCACGAGACAGACTACTATCCTCTGATAGTAGTCCAAACTGGTAGCGATGATCTAGTAAACAGAAAGACCAAAACCATCAAGAAAGACTTCAGGGCCATTGGGAAAGTGATGGAGGGCTCTGGGGCACAAATAGTATTCTGCTCCATCCCAAGGCTAACTAGAGAGGAGCTGGAAGTCAGGAAGAAGAATTTGATTAATGCCTGGCTCTGAGCCTGGTGTGACGAGAGGGGCTTCGGCTTCTTTGATCATGGGGTGGCTCACGCACCCCTAGGCTTTGTTGCTAAGGATGGGACACGTGTGTCTCCTAGAGGGGCTAAAGCGTTTGCTAAAAACCTAGCTAAGCTCATAAACCGAGCTTTAAACTAGATGTGAAGGGGGAGGGGGTTGAGCCCAGGCTAGACAGGAATGAGCCTGGACGTGGGACAATGAAGATTCAGAGAGGGTATGCTGGTGAGGACCACCAGTACATCACCACACAAAAAGTGGTGGTGAACACACCTGGGGGTGCTAAGGGAGATATGGGCACTCTGGTGCTAGCTACTCCAGTTACCAGGCAATTGGGAACGAACTCTGTTCCCTCTAAGAGGGCTGAAGGCTCGGCAGCTCAGCTGAAGTGCATTTACACCAATGCACGCAGCATGGGGAATAAGAAGGAAGAGCTGGAAGCTGTCGTAGGGCAAGGAGCCTATGGTGTCGTTGCCATCACAGAAACGTGGTGGGACAACTCATATAACTGGAGTGCAGCTATGGTGGGGTACAAACTCTTCAGGCGGGGTAGGAAGGGTAAGAGAGGAGGTGGGGTAGCCCTCTTTGTAAGGGGGGACTTGGATACTATTGAGATGGATTGTGGTGATGAGGAGATTGAGTGCCTGTGGGTTAAAATCAGAGGAGCCCACCAGAAGGTAGATTTTGTGATGGGAGTCTGTTACAGACCACCCAGCCAAGGAGAAGCAGCTGATGAGCTCTTCTATAAACAGCTGGGCTTAATCTCTAGATCGATGCAGAAAGGAAGCAGTCTAGGAGGTTCCTGGAGTGCGTGGGAGACAACTTCCTTGCACAGCTGGTGAATGAAGCAACAAGGGAAGGTGCCCTCCTGGACCTGTTGTTTGTGAACAGAGAAGGCCTTGTGGGGGATGTGAGAGCAGGTGGACACCTAGGACAAAGTGATCATGAGATGATAGGGTTTTCTGTTCTAGGTGAAATGAAGAGGGTGGTTAGTAGGACAGTAGCATTAAATTTCCAGAGGGCAGACTTTGAACTATTCAGAAGGCTGGTTGGCAAATTCTCATGGGAGACTGTACTTAAGGGCAAGGGAGCCCATGAGGGCTGGGAGCTCTTCAAAAAGGAAATCCTAGCAGCTCAGGAGAAAGCCATCCCCATGTTCTGGAAAAAGAGCCGGCAGGGGAGAAAACCAGCTTGGTTGAACAGAGAGATCTTGAGTGATATCAAGAAGAAGAGAAATGTTTATGGGCTCTGGAAGAGGGGACAGGCCTCTTGGGTGGACTACAGGAGGCAAGTGAGATTGTGTAGAGGAAAAAACAGAAGGGCTAAGGCTCAACTAGAAATCAGATTGGCAAAGTCTGTGAAAGATAACAAAAAATCCTTCTATAAATATATAAATAATAAAAGAAGGACTAGGGAGACCATACAGTCCCTATTGGACGCAGAAGGAACAACAGTGACAGGGGATGAGGAAAAGGCTGAGGTACTTAATGCCTTCTTTGCCTCAGTCTTTAGTTGTAAAGAAAGTCGTTCCGTCTGTGTACAAACCCAGGAGCTAGAGGAGCAAAATGAGGCTCCCATGATCCAAGAGGAGGTGGTCAGAGCCTTGCTAGTCCAACTAGACACCCACAAGTCTATGGGGCCGGATGGGATTCACCCAAGGGTATTGAAGGAGCAGGCAGATGTGCTGGCCAAACCCCTTTCCATCATCTTCCAACAGTCCTGGAAGACTGGGGAAGTCCCACTGGACTGGAGGCTGGCTGATGTTGTGCCCATCTACAAGAAGGGTCGCAGGGAGGATCCAGGAAACTACAGGCCTGTCAGTCTGACCTCAGTGCCAGGGAAAGTCATGGAACAGATGATCTTGAGTGCTATCACGAAGCACATGCAAGAGAACCGGGTGATCAGGCCCAGTCAACATGGGTTCACAAAAGGCAGGTCTTGCCAAACTAACCTGATCGCCTTCTATGACAAAGTCACTTGGCTGCTGGATGAGGGAAAGGCTGTGGGTGTGGTCTTCCTGGACTTCAGTAAAGCCTTTGACACAGTTTCTCACAGCATTCTGCTTGAGAAACTGTCAGCCTCTGGCCTGGACAGGCGCACACTCTCCTGGGTGGAAAACTGGTTGGATGGCCGGGCCCAGAGAGTGGTGGGAAATGGTGCAAAATCCAGCTGGAGGCCAGTGACAAGTGGGGTTCCCCAGGGCTCAGTGCTGGGTCCAGCCCTGTTCAATGTCTTCATCAATGACCTGGATGAAGGCATCGAGTGCTCCCTTAGCAAGTTTGCAGATGACACTAAGCTGGGTGGAAGTGTCGATCTGCTGGAGGGTAGGGAGGCTCTGCAAAGGGATCTGAACAGGCTGGACCGCTGGGCAGAGTCCAATGGCATGAGGTTTAACAAGGCCAAGTGCCGGGTCCTGCACTTGGGGCACAACAACCGTGTGCAGTGCTACAGACTAGGAGAAGTCTGTCTAGAAAGCTGCCTGGAGGAGAGGGACCTGGGGGTGTTGGTCGAGAGCCAACTGGCCATGAGCCAGCAGTGTGCCCAGGTGGCCAAGAAGGCCAATGGCATCTTGGTTTGTATCAGAAACAGCGTGACCAGCAGGTCCAGAGAGGTTATTCTCCCTCTGTACTCGGCACTGGTGAGACCGCTCCTCGAATCCTGTGTTCAGTTCTGGGCCCCTCACCACAAGAAGGATGTTGAGGCTCTGGAGCGAGTCCAGAGAAGAGCAACGAAGCTGGTGAGGGGGCTGGAGAACAGGCCTTATGAGGAGTGGCTGAGAGAGCTGGGGTGGTTTAGCCTGGAGAAGAGGAGGCTGAGGGGTGACCTCATTGCTCTCTACAACTACCTGAAAGGAGGTTATAGAGAGGAGGGTGCTGGCCTCTTCTTCCAAGTGATGGGGGACAGGACAAGAGGGAATGGCCTCAAGCTCCGCCAGGGGAGATTTAGGCTGGACATTAAGAAAAAATTTTTCACAGAAAGGGTCATTGGGCACTGGAAGAGGCTACCCAGGAAGGTGGTTGAGTCACCTTCCCTGGAGGTGTTTAAGGCACGGGTGGACGAGGTGCTGAGGGATATGGTTTAGTGTTATGATAGGAATGGTTGGACTCGATGATGCGGTGGGTCTCTTCCAACCTGGTTATTCTATGATTCTATGATTCTAAAGCAAAGCATGTTTAAATTGACAAACACTGGGATAAAGAGGAATTCTTCAAGGATTTAAAAACCTATCACCTATCAGCCTACTACTTTGGTAATTTGTTTTTTCTTTGGAGATAACATTTATCATCCACTTTAATCAATAGAGAGAAACACAAGAGACTTTCATATTTATTGGTCACCATCAGAGGAAAGCTGACCTGTTTGGGAAGCTAAACCCATGACCTCAGTGGAAGAAAATGGATATAGAAAAAGCAATTAGGCATGAACTTCGCAGCAGTGAAATATTTTACTCCAACACAGTGATCCATAGAAAGAGTTTCGTCAAAAATAGGCTTGCTAAGTACACGCAAGATTGAGATACTTGAAGCACCGTGTACCCAAAGTTTACCTTTAATGATACTCCGTAGTGATTCCTCTAGACTTCAGGAGCTCTTTGAAAGGCCAAGTGATTGCAACCTATACAACCAGTAGACAAGTTTGGGATGAATTTTTGAGAAATTACTCTTTTGCAGAGTTTAAACCATTTTAAATGTTACCTTGCTGATAAAATACACAAAATATATATATATGCATATATGTGCATATAAGTATACACATATACTCATGTATTTATACACATTCATACAAATTAGTATAGCCTTATAAACTCCTGGAAACATTGATTTATTCACAGGTGTGTTTTTGTTTTGCATTTTGAGATTAAAATTTCTGCAGGTGAAACAGTTCATTACACAGAAATTGTTGAATTGCTAATCATTTAACTCAAATTTGGGGTTTGAGTCAAGTAAGGAAGGAAAAAAGCCTCAAGCTAGCTACTTCCCTGTTTCTTTTACACATATATTTCACTCCACAGGTTTTATGATACATTTCACTCTGGCAAAGTGTTTACAACATATTTATTAACCCTTCAATCTGAAGGGGAGGGGAGAGGTGATAGCCAGAAAATTAATGTGTGAGCATCACAATTTATAACCCATTATCAAATGATGCCATTTCTTTCCAACAGTAAAGATGTGACCCATCATAAGAATAACTTAGAGTGACAAAAAGGATCAGAGTGTAAAGCTACAAGATTGTTTTATTCTATGAAATCTGCAGGAGAGTGATCCTAGTGACACATCATGACATGAATGCTGATTATTTTTATGACACAGAAAGCCAGTGATTGGAGAACTGACCTCTAGCAGAAAAACACCTGTCTGGATAAATAATTCTACTCTACTATAAAGAAAGATGAAAGTGATGAGGTACATTCAATCAAATTTTAATCGTACCCACAAAAATGGGTATCAATCACAGTGATGTGAGCGGAAGGACAAAAATCATCTTATCAAGTTTGTTCATTGGAGAAAGAATATGCTTTTAAGCAGCGCTCCATCATTTCTTGCTGAGGCAGCTTGGATTTGGTGGATCACTGACTGATGTCTTTTGGAGGAGGAGCAATTAATTATGGGCTGGCCTGCAGAGAGTACAGGTAGGGTTCTCACAAAGTTATATGGAGAACCAGAGCCTTTGTTTTTTTAAATATGTAGCCAATTGCTTAAGTGTGTTTGAAATTATAATTCTGCTATCTAGTAGTCTGTTGAACCTCTGCATATCTTTTGTATCGTTTTGTGGGGTTTTTATATTTTTGGTTACTTATGGTAGTGCAGCTAAATCTCAGCCTTTGCAGTGCAGGTCTTTGCTGAAGTTCTAAGATGATGGTACCTTTAAGCAGGGTGGCACTTGTCTCTGAAGAGTGCCTGATCCTCTGAAAAACAAACACAGCTTGTTCAAATACTTGGTTTTTTCCACCTCTCTGAAAATACATAATCTCCAATGGTTGTAAGGAATATATAGTCAACTGGCATTTTGTCAGATTTCACACATTAATTTTGACAAAGTTAGTAACACAACTTCTCTAAAGAGTTAAAGTAAGGCCTCCAGAAAAGATAGTTGGTAAAGGATCGGACCACTGATAAAGTTAAACAACAAAAATGTAATGAAGCAGTGGGCTCAGGCATTCCTCATAGGCATAGCCAGCCAGGCATAGCCAGGGAGCAGTCTCCAAACAAAAAGCTGCAGAGCCTATCTGGAAACTTGCAGGGACCTCAGCCACTGCTCCTCTGCTTGCCACATGATCCAGGGTTCATGTTTTTCCCAAGACTTGGTGGTCCTCCTGAGCAAGACATCGGTGGGAGTGGAGCATGATTACAGCAACAGTCCTTCTTGTCCCCTATGTGTCACCCTGTTTTGTGGACAAGGATAAGATCAACATCCAAAAGGTCAGCTTTTATACCCAGAGACACATAATTTTCCCTCCTTGTTATTTAAAATGAAGAATATTATCTTAATTTTTCACACTGGTCCATATTCTTCTGCGTAGCAAGTGTGCCCATTCATCTTGCAAAAGTTTCTTCTGAGCATCAGGAACAAATAAAAGTAAGAACTGGAAGTCCTGGTCTCCTACCCAACATATTTAAGCTATGTTAAAAAAAAAAAATGGAAAAACTTCAGGATCGTTTCTTTCAAATTGTAGATAAAAAATAGAGAATGCTAAAAACTGTTGATATTTTCTACACAATTCAAAGAAGGTGGGGCTGAACTTGGTCTCTTTTTCTCTGGGTGGGTCATGTTCTAGTGCATTTAAATTCACTTTACCTCTTTTATATCTAAGGTCATATATTTTTTTCTTAAATATCATGGAAGTTCCACCATAGCAGGCCACTTTACTGTACTCATATGTTTTCCTTGGGAAATGACAGAGAACAAACTGTGCAGATGTTAGGTGTTTTGCTTAATGAGGTGTGGGGGTGGAACATAAAAGGTGTCTTGGAAGAACCTGGACAGAATAGAAGAGAACTTAGAGTGAGGTCAAGTGAGGAATCATGCTGCAGATGCTGTCATGCAGCAAGCTACAAAAAGTTATCATATCAATAACCTGCATGTTAATGAGTCAGAAATCTTCAGATTAAAGCTTTCCCGAATGAGCTGTGAGACAGCAGACCTTGACATCTTTATTGCTGTCAAATAGGACAGGTCTCTTATTACTTGTTGGTAGGTTTTTTTATCTGTCATTTTCACTGAAAGAATACGTTCTCTGAATGGATCCTTCTGCTCCAGAAACAGAGACAATGTGTCTTTTATATATTTTTGTGTTGTTATCATAATCTTTGCTGTTGTAAGGATTTTTATATCTATGGAAATGCAGAAAAAAGCACATGTAGATCTAAATAGACCTAAATCTTAAGGCTAAATACTAAATTTTGAAGTTAATTATAAGCTCCATATTTGGTTGGTTTTTTTGGTTTTTTTGTGCTAGAATGAACCAAAGACTTCTGGATGTTTTGAAAAAAATACTCATGTCAAAATGTGCATTTTCTGTCTGAAAAGGTCAAGTTTTTCATTCTAGTCTTTTTCTGATTAGAAATTACCAGAGAGCCCTTAGCTTCACAATTGAAATTTCTGGATAAGAATGTCCTTGAGGACATAGTAGGAAAATATTTATTCTTCAAAACCCACAGTGTTCCTTAACAAAAACACATTTCATGAGTATACTCCAGTTAGGCTCACAGACTTGTACAGGACACATACATAAATACAATAATCAATGCCCAAAGTGGTCTGAATCTCATTAGACAACCTGCAGTAAGGATATGTTTGTTCCTTACATAAAATGCTGATAATGGAGTCTAGAAATCAGATGTAGGGATTATATCAAGCAGTGAGGCATGTAAGGTCTCCACTTTAGAGACAGCCTGAGCTAAATTATAACACCCTGAAGTTTCTGATGCCTGATTATTTTACCCCAAATTTAGGATACTGTAGTGTTAAAATACTGTCCCTGGGTGAAATTGTTTGGGTGCCTACCTCTAGAGCGGCATTCGCCATCTGAGAACTCGATACTGAGGGATACATTTGCCCTCACCTGTCAGTAATATCATGAGATCGGCCACTTACACTGACAGGTTCTCCTTCCATCTCAGCTGACTGGCATGCAAAACACCTTACCGAGGTGACTGACAATTCACAGGTGCTCCAAAAGGAGCCTTAGCAGGACAAAGCCACACAGGGTAGGGGAAAAATCTTGCAAGATGACAAGACTGTCTGCCTGGGAGTTAGATACTATTTTGCTCAGCTGCATAACTGAAATCCTTGCTATGGTCACCTAAGGAACATGTAACAGCCTTGTTTCTTAAGCACAGTGACTGGATTAGCACATCTCTTTTTTGTCTCTGTGTTCAAAGTAATGGAGAAAAGAGCACAGTTAATTATATTTTATGGCTCATTACAATAACAATTCAAATTCTTTTCAGACAAGCAAGACAACTGATGAGTGAAAGCTGAAAATTCTCATTTTGTCTTACTCACAAGTGCAAACTCTGATTCCTTAGCAACCCCCTATGACCTGTGAACTGCAGCCTTGATACAACAATAGAAATTTAGCTCTGTTCTTTTATTGTTCTAGAATTTCAAATGCATGTATGAGATTTTAACTGTATAGCTTCTGGTAAAATAAATTGGAGTCATGAAAGTCATTGGAAATGGAGAAATTAGTAACAATGGAATAACTTGAATACAATGTTCTGTGCTGCAGTCTTCTATAGACTTTAGTAATCTCCAGCATTTAATGGATTATGTAGCAATTTCTTCCTTCCCTGCAGAAATGTCTTGAAACTGCATAAGAACTCTCACGTTTTAGCTAAACAGCTAAGAAAACTCAGACATAGATAAGCAACAAAACCGTGTACTGTGCAAAACAAGAAGACTGCATCATAGAAAGAAGAAAACTTCAGCCAGGCCAAGTTTTCTCATGGAAGCAATTTTATAATGACCAGATATGAGATTAATTTAGATCATGCCTTTTGTTCTTTTAGTATAAGTCCACAAGTACATACATATATAAACTAAGGAATACCAAAGTAAAGCAAAACTGCCATTCTCCTATTTCCTTTATTGATCTCTCACAATAATTAGGTAAAAGCAAGACATGGAAGCAAATATTTATAGCAAAACTCTTTCTGTTATTATCAAGAATAAGGAATCCACTCAGCCCATAACAAGTGAATAGAGCTAGCCCATAGAGAAATGAGACCCTTCCTTTTAGCTCCTACCCATGAAAGCAGCTGCAGGTTCAGATCTTAAATTGTGCTATCTTGGTGTATAGAATGAGTTTCAACAGCATAGTCTTTGCTTCAGGTAAAGTAATGGCAAGATCTGCAAGAGAAAGGGAGTGGCAATTCCCCCTGCTGCAACTCTCCATTTCAGGGCAGATTTGGACCTCTCCTTTCATATCTACTCTATGGGCCCAACAAATCTCTGCCATGCATTGATTTTAGCTCTGCAAAGAAAGAGCACTGCCAGATATTGGTACCAGTCATTGTGGGAGATGGAGTGGCTGAAGGTGTGCACTGAGCATCCATCCAGGTTGACTGGTGCCAATGCAAGTTCCATGTCACCTAAGGCCATGTGATACAGCAGTATATGACCAAATCTGGAAGCTCAGGAGCTTACCCAGATTGGAATCTTCAATATTTCCATGCAGTCTGGAGATAAGGCAAGTTTTCATGGAATAGCAAGTGTGGTTATATACTGAAGGACAGAATAGCACACCTAGATGTGTCCCTATTTTACCAGCCAGCTGGTAAAGTCAGCTGGGTTACCCTCACAACCCACCACTTTTCTGGAGAAGGTTAGTAGGAGAGTATTTTTGTCCCTTGAAATGAAAAAAAACAAACACTGACTTGCTTGTTGTTCTAGTTTGAAGTAAAGTAGAATCAGTTTTTTAGCTTTAGCTAAGTCTCATCTCAGTAACTTCATTTTCTGAAAGTTAACTGATGTGTTTTTCAGACAGTATTTCTCTCTAGAAGTGATAACACAGGGCATTGGTATGCAGCAAGGCCATTGTTTATACTTATTCGTATAGAAACTAAGGTCATCTTCGAGCTGGTGGAATGCTGTAAGTAAAAAAGGGTCATGCCTGCAGGGAGGAACAGATAGAATAGGTTACCCAAAACTGACCATCAGAGTATTCCATTCCATATACATCATACTCAGTATAAAACTGAGGGATCATGAAGGTCACTCTCTCTTCTTCAATGGCTGACAGCCAGTGAGGACCTCATCTGTCTTTTTGCCCCTGATTCCTGATCCATGCACTCCTGAATCACATTCCTGAGTCCCTCTCCTTCCTGCTGCTAAGCCCAGTCCAGGACATTTTCCTGTGCCAGCTCTGCAGCATCTGTGATGATGTAGTCATTGAACACATTCTATTATTTTCTTATTAATAGAATTTTCTTAATTGTTATTAATGTTTCATTAAAGCTGTTTTAGTTTCCAACCCACAATTTTTTTTTCCCTCTCATTTCCCTTTCCTCTTTCCCTGGGCAGAGGGTGGGGGGAGGTGAATTGGGAACCAAACTGCTCACACTTTAGCTGCCAAACAAGCTGGGCTGGGGCTAAACCTTGCTGCCTATCTATGACCCCTTTTCATTTGCCACCTGCTTCTGCTGCAATATTTGCCTGTAAAGACATGTAAGGTAAAGCAAAGTGGCTTAAAAGTCTTCCAAGGGAAGCTATTGCTTTGGTCAAAAATAGTGTTCATGCCTTGACCTCCAGAGGACTTCTGCCCTCCAGCCTTTCCAGTTGCTGTGGTTTTGGGTTAGAGAGACCAGAAAGGGGAGATGAATGTGACTGTCCTTTGAAACAAAACATTCAGACTATTTAATCGCTATGGTAGCTGGTTCCTTTATGCGTGCCTTTTTACAATGTTGTCAAAGGCATCTAGCAGCAGGGGTAACTGCCTTCTTGTCATGTGGGCTGACAAAGACATAAAGGCATAAAATAGGTTTACCTCATTCATTTATGTGATAAAGGTAAATTCCCTTTGCTGAGAGCCCCCCTACCTGATCTGTATTGTTGCTAATTTACTACTTCTATCACAGTAATGCGTTGGCTCTGCAAGAGATTGATGTTCTGTACACGAAGTGCTCCTTGTAAATATAACAACAAAGAGACCTTCTGCAAGTACTTAAACATAATAGTAAATGCTTTCTGCTCCACATGTTACTCGCAACATTTTACTCACATTTATCTACCAGGTTTTGGTTGCTAATGTCTCCAGCTCTGCAAATGTCTAGGACTGATTTTTCCTGCATCTCCTTCTCCTCTAAACCTTAGCAATAGGCTTAGAAGTTTTACTTCTTCTCTAGTATCTAAAACTATCTACAGGGATGGGTAAATGTTCTGTCTGAGGTCTTAACAATGTGAGAATGTTCCGATTTCTTTTCTCATACATAGCAGGGCCAAAAAGGGGCTGCCACCACCTTAATATTTCTTAAAATTACATCCTCCCCAGAAGGTCATAGTTGTTAACCTGTGAATTTTGACACTTAAGCAAACCTCTTTCCCCTAGCTTCTGATAATCTAAGTTTAAAAAAATTTTTGAAGAGGCTTAAGGCCAGAATGATCTGACGTGTGGAAACTCCACAAACCTCTTTCAGAAATGACCTGTCTGGAGATCAGCATAACCCAGATTCCATTTCTTAAAAAAAAATTAAGTCATCTTGGATGCCATCTCACTCACATATAGGACAACCAGGTGAGCAGGCCCACTCAGCATGGGTTTATGAAAGGCAGGTCCTGCCAAACTAACCTGATCGCCTTCTATGACAAGGTGATGAAGGAAAGGCTATGGATGTAGGGTACCTGGACTTCAGTAAAGCCTTTGATGCAGTTTCTCACAGTATCCTACTTGAGAAACCAGCTACCACTGCCCTGGACAGGCGCAACCTCTGCTGGGTTAAAAACTGGGTCTGCAGTGGGGCCCAAAGGGTTGTGGTAAATGGCATTAAATCCATCTGGAGGCCGTTGACAAGTGGTGTCCCCCAGGGCTTGGTGCTGGGTCCAGTTCTGTTCAACACCTTGATCAATGACCTGGATGAAGAGATTGACTGTACCCTTAGGAAATTTGTGGATGACACTATGCTGGGAGGAAGTGTTGATCTGCTGGAGGATAGGGAGGCTCTGCAGAGGGATCTAAGCAGGCTGGATCAATGGGCTGAGGCTAATGGGATGTGGTGTAACAAGGCCAAGTGCAGAGTCCTGCGCTTGGAACACAACAACCCCATGCAGCGCTACAGGAAGAATGGCTGGAAAGCTGCCTGGCAGAAAAAGATCTGGAGGTGTTGGTTGGCAGTCAACTGAACGAGTCATTAATGTGCTCAAGTGGCCAAGAAGGCCAATAGCATCTTGACTTGTATCAGAAATGGTGTGGCCATCAGGACCAGGGAAGTGATTCTCCCTCTGTACTCAGCACTGATAAGACTGCACTTTGAGTACTGCATTTAGTTTTGAACCCCTCACTACAAGAAATACATTGAGGTCCTGGAGTGCGTCCAGAGAAGAGCGACAAAGCTGGTGAAGGGGTTGGATAAAAAATCTCACAAGGAGTGGCTGAGGGAACTGGGGTTGTTTAGCCTGGAGAAGAGGAGGCTGAGGTGAGACCTTATTGCTCTCTACAACTACCTGAAAGGGGGTTGCAGAGAGATGAGTGTCTCTTCACCCAAGTGATGGGTGATAGGATGAGAGGGAATGGCCTCAAGATGCATCAGGGGAAGTTTAGACTGGACAGTAGGAAAAATTTCTTCACAGAAAGTATTATCAAGCACTGGCAGAGGCTGCCCAGGGAGGTGATTGAGTCACCATCCCTGGAAGTGTTTAAAAGACAGGTAAATGAGGTACTTGAGGACATGACTTAGTAGTAGACAGGTACAGCCGAGTTGAGAATCTCAGAGGTCTTTTCCAGCCTGGTGGTTCTATGATTCTATGATTTTAAGCCCTACTCCCATTTTTGTTCAGTCCTTCTTTTTGAATCTAAATTTTGTAGTTCACCAATCTGAGAATAGACAGGATTCCTCTCCTCTGTCTGCACGGATAATTTCTGCTTATGCAGCCTCAGGTCACAGGCTAAGAGCTCAGTAACTCTTCCTGGCTCTTCTATTCTCAAGGAGTTAATGAGTCCATACAGATTGCCTCCAACTCCTGACTTTCACTCCTGAGTGATGGGCTGGACACAGACTTAATACATAAAGTCATTCATAAAGTCATTGCTAAGTACTCATCACCTCAACTACATGGCTGCTCTACGAAAAGGGGAAGTATGGAAAATAAATATGTGCTTTCTACAGCTGCTCCACAGATGCCAGGAGGGGACCTGTTCAGCATGGAATTTCAAACACCTTCATAAATAAAGCTCTGAGACAGAGCTGAGTCTACCTTTCCTTTCTGTTGCCCTACTCTTCCTCTTCACTTCTCTAAGTAGAGATGTGATCACTGGAGTACTTCACTACGTGGGTAGGTGTTTAAACGTGAACATCTCTGATGTGAGTGTCATTTCTGCCACACATGCACTTGTTTATTGCCCCAGCTCTGGCACATCCTGCATTTTTACTATCTCTGCTCTGACTTCTTCCTCCCACGTGCCAGATTTAGGGTGATGAATGGTGGAGGTGTGCTGGGAATATGAGATGAGAAACAGGTTAAAGCTTTTTGCCTTTCTCTACATATTTACTCCATCATATGGTCCTGTCCATTTGTAAATGCTGTATTTATCAGTCTTGACTGGTTTCTAAACCATTAGCTCTCAACCAGCTTTAGTTTCATCTCAGCCCATTGTGGCAGTGAGCAGGGAGATGTGGTGGTTTGTTTCCCTGGAAATGTTCTTTTGCTGTTCTCTTCAGGTTTTAATATTATGTGTTACAGCCATTTAAAAATTCAGTGGTAATTATGCACTCCAGCAGAGATGAGTTCATCAGGATGACGGTAAAATGCTCCTTTTTTTTAAGCCCAGATTAGAGCAGGGAGATCTCTCCTACATTGCACCATTTATTTTGGAGATATAGCTGCATTGCAGCCTGGTCAAGCCAGGGCTGCACCTTGCCCTTGGCTCAAGACAACACTAGCCTTCATCAGTAGGGGTGAACTGCAGTTCTTTCTCATGCCCAACTGTAGGTTTGAATTTCAACATTTCCAATTATAAATTCAGCAAGAGGATTATTAAATGGCCACAGTGGTCTTTTCTAGCATAATTTCTTCAAAACTTCAGTCATATAAGACCTGAATTGATGAAATTGCAGCATAGATCTCCTAATTTATAACCCTATTATTAACTCCTAAATGCTCTAAAACAAAGAAGTCCAAGTTATTATAAGACAAGAGTTTTTTTATTCATTTTACCATGAAAAAGGCCATTAAATGTCATAATAGAAAGACAGTCTTTCCCCTATAGACATACTGACGAGGCAGAGACAAAATGTAATGCCTGTGAAGGAAGCCAGTTCATTATCTAATCCTGGCCTTTAAGCAGCTTGCTGTGATTCATGAATTCTTCCTTGTATGCCAAAAGTCACCTGTTTCTTCTGTTTGGAAGGGCCTTTTCTGTGCCAGCTAACTAACATAGCATTGAAGCATTAATTTCCTCCTGTTCACATTTGTAAGAAATGTTGATTCAGTGCATGCACGAGTATCATGTTGATGAAACAATCACATTTAGAAATTGAAGTCTTTAGCAAAAAGAGCCTCCCAATGACAATAAAATGATATTTTGGATAACTGTTGATACAACCCCCTTTCTATCAAAGTAACACAACCAGTAGTCCTGGCAGCCAGGGTAGGTGCCCCATCTGTGCAAGCACTATCCAATTTGAAGCAATCAAGAAGAATGCGTTCTCTGGCTGTCACATTTTCAACATGTTTTCTCAGTTATTCCATCAAACCTCAACCACTGGCAGTAGATATTGGCAGGCACCAATTAGTTCCTGAATAATAATCAGCATTTTCCCTCATGCACTGAACTTAAACACCCAGATTCAGATCGTCTGTTACATTGCAGTTCTCATCAGTTGAGTGAGTGAGAAAAATATATACATACAGCTGCTGAAAATCTAATTTATACTGGCAACTCAGTGAATTTGTCAAGCCTTTGTATCATTGCAGAGGCCCAGCCACAATATTCATTTTGAGGTGATCTCTCAGTGGAGCTCAGATGGACAAGTTCTTCTTCAGTACTCCAAAATGCATTTGTAAGGCAGCCCTAGGCTATGCAGTGTCCAGCTTCAGCATCTGCAAGCACAGAGGGTGTTGGCCTGTATTGTAACAGAGACAGGAGGTGGGGGGAACAGTGAATGAACCCAGCCAGGCTCAGTTCATGCCTTAAGTTGTACTGTTTTGCAGGTCAACTATTGGGACTGTTGGCTTTTACGTTTGTCTCAAACTTCATGTTTGGCGATACTCGAAGAGAAAATAAAGACTGTGAAATGCTATAATAATGGCACAAAGAAGATAGATATGTAATGAAGTCCATATAACTGCAGCCACGTTGCTTGTGGCAGTTTGAGGCACAAAATGATGGCCTCAAGCTCCGCCAGGGGAGGTTTAGGCTGGACATTAGGAAAAAATTTTTCACAGAAAGGGTCATTGGGCACGGGCAGAGGCTGCCCAGGGAGGTGGTTGAGTCCCCTTCCCTGGAGGTGTTTAAGGCACGGGTGGACGAGGTGCTAAGGGGCATGGTTTTGTGTTTGATAGGAATGGTTGGACTCGATGATGCGGTCGGTCTCTTCCAACCTGGTTATTCTATGATTCTATGATGGATTGACAGGCTCTAACTCACAGGCTGTGTAATGGAGGCTGCACGAACTGTTAGCTTGTGGCTTGTTCGTGATAGTCACATGCAGTGCTCTGACTGGATCTTCTAAAATCATCTTGGGAGAGGATTCCATAGCACCCATAGCAGAGATTATATAAAAGGTTGCTGAACCTACAGAAGCTCACTGTCCTTCTTCAGGGCTCAACCACCACCCCACAAGACAGACCCAGAGGACCAGACAATGTGAGATAGATGGACATCACAGAACCGTGGTGGTGACTCTCAATATTCTCTCATGCACTCTCCTCATACCCTTTTCTTCTTCTCTCTTTTTACCTCCTATCCCTCTCTCTCTCCTAATAAACAATTAGGTGGTTATTGACAATATCTGGCCTCATTTGCACCTTAATCAGTCCGTGGGTGTTTGAACCTACAGTCCTGGTGAGTTAGCATAGCTAAGTTAACAAATCAGCTACTTCATGAAGTGGAAGTGATCACAAAAGGTATAATAACCTTCAAATCATTTTGGAAAGCTAACTGTGCCCAGAAGTGCCCCAGGGGAGCAGATATTCTCAAACAACAGCCTGCAGGACTAGGTACCTGAAGGGAGGGCGAAAAAGCCTATTTAGGAATTGTGTTCTGGACAATAATGGCAGCATATGTGACTTGCTTGCTGCAATAATTATTTCTAGCATTTAAAATAATTAGAGAAGACCTAGGTTGCAGACAGACATCTATAGGCTTCTAGTACACCAGCCTGAACTGGGGCAAGCAATGGAGCCTTTGGTCTTGGCAGAAACAAGCTGAGCATGTTGCACGTTCAGGATAGCAGCAGCAACCCTTCCCCTGCATCAAATGGAGGACGTGGGCTTCCCTGTTTGTCATTTTGCTGTCCATTTCTGTCTGAAGTATCAATGAAGATGTGTGGACACTGAACCTGTCTCTCTGGGTAGGCAAACAAGGCTTCGGCACAATCATTGGAGTGGTAGAGCCCTTCCTCCCCTTGTGCTCTCACTGTTGCTGTCCTGTTTTGCCTCCCTGTGTGCTGAGCTTATGAATATCATTTTGATGATAAAAATAATTAGGTAGCTAATTAAAAAAGTATGCAGATCTGATATAAGCAGTGGGGAAACTAGGAACATTGAAGCAGATGAAGGGCAGGTGAGAACTTGCTGGGTTCCTTGCCCCTCCTTGTCTCTGCTTTGGTGCAGCAAGTCTTCCAGCTGAGATATAGCCTGTGTCTGTACCTCCAGACCTCCTGACTGCCCGTGGAGTACTGCAGAGCCATAGCCAGCTGTGATTACAGCACCTCCTTTCAACAGCTGGTTTCTTTACTGACTGAAGGTTTTTTATATTGGTAATTTCTTATGCTGGGCTTCACAGATGTATTAAATACAACACATGCCATGGACAAGAATGATTTTTTTCTAAACAGAAAGATAAAGCTGTTGGACTACATTTTTTTTAAGAAAACAGATCTAGTCTTTCTCACTTATACGATAGGTTTTTAATGTTTTTACTACTGTGTTCAAATGAAAGTAGGTCTTCCTTGGTATATTGGCCTATAGATTCAATTTTTATTTACCCATGCCTGAAGCCCAGTGAAATGCTAATGACCTGAGTACTTCTGCTTGTGCTTGATTTCAAGCTTGAGATGTATCCCTCAACATCCCCAAAGTCTTGATAGTCACAATTCATCCTGCTTTAAAATGCAGTGGTTCTTAACGTTGTGAGGACAAAGAAGGAGTCAGAAGTGGGTGAAGCATGCCTTGTTGAACATGGTGAATGCATGCATTCTGCTCTCAGAATAAGACCGAGAAGAGGAAATGTCAGGCTGGGAGAAGTCATTCAGACAAAGGAGTCAGCTCACTGAAAATATGGAGTAAAATTCTGAAACTAGTGAAAACACCATAGCCAGGCCTTAATTTGGGATCCCACATATAAAACTCTTATCTCTGAATGCAGCTTCCACAAGATGTTATTCATAATGACCTCTATGAACACAGACTTAATAAAAGTCACGAGTCTCTCACTGCAGACAAGAACTAAACAAAATGCAGTTTTCTTCACCTATTTATAGAAAGAACGGGTTCATAAGCACAGATAGGAACATTGTGAGTACCATAGATGTTCAGAATAAATTGTATTAAAACAAATTTTCATACAACGAGTGACATTTTAAACATGCTTCTTCTTCTGAAAAAAAGTCAAGTAATGAATAATGGAGCTGAATCAGATGGAGCACAAGCTTTCTTGTAGATGATGAGTCTTCAAAACCACTGATATATTTTAGATCTTTATTTTTTCCTTCTTAAATCTTCCCCTGCAATGAATGTGACCTAGGGAACTGAAGAAGCAACAGGACAGGAAAAGACAGCAAATAGATTATGAGCCATCCACTGAAAAAAAAGATTTGTTAACATAAAACTTTCATTAAACAACTATGAATAATGAATTTGATGGTGTTTACACTGAACAATGTCTTGGACTCAGTTTTCCTTTTCCCTGCTGGTGAAAAGCAGCTTCCATTTTTATAAGAACACAAGGGAATGGGTCTGGAGAGAGGTCCTGACATAGGCTCCCTCTCCACCTCCAGTCTGACATTGCCTTCTGGTTAGTGAAGAGAATAAGGATTTGAGCTTGTTCTTTTCTCATTACTATGATTGAACCTAGAAGAAGTCCTAAAATAGGACCCCAGGGCTCAATGTCTTTCCCCATGATATAATACTGAGGCCATAGGCTGTGGGTTTTAGTTGTTTGCCTACTTTATGCCCCACTAAGTACTTTGTTCTTGTGATACCGCGCAATAACTTCAGCAGGAAGCATTAATCTGATCTTCATGATGCAAGGACTCAGGGTTTGCTGACAATGCTGCTTCAACGGAGCTGCTGCCTGTTATTGCTGATGGTTCCACTCTCTTTTGAGGGGACAGGTGGGAGAGAGCCTGGGCTGAGTGAAGGCAAGTGTTTCTGCACCATAGGGGTTTAGACCCTCCTGAGGAAGATGTAGGATTAAATTTTCTAGGGCTGAAGAGAAGAAAGAAATCTGCCTCCTTCTCCACAGCAATCAGATTCATACATAAGAGAGGAAATCATCTTGCCCAACAAATTTTCTTACAGAAAACACTTACTCCCTGCTTGCTTGAGAACCCAGCCCCAAAAAACCGAACTTGCTGAAACATCCACTGTCCCTAATGCACAGCCCACCCGGAAAGCTAAGGTCCCTGAGAAAAATGGGAGTGAGTGCCACATCCTTGTACGTGTTGCTTCCTCTTGCTTTATGCCAAGAAGCTACTTTCTCTGGGGAGGAGAACAAAAGGGAGCAGGTCTAGACTGTGTTTTGCAATTTACTTACCTCTGTGGCTGTAGAGCCTTTATAGCATTGCATTTTGCCTCCAAATCACCCTGAATGAGAAGCAGACAGGTAGCCTCCCTTTACAAGAGGCATTCTTGAAAATGTCATAGGGTCTCCTTGCTGAGCATCTCTTCATTTTGTTTTCATGGAACTTTGTTCAATCTTTCTTCCGCATAAAGGCATAAAAAATTATCAGTGTGATGATATACTGACTCTGGATCAGGTTATTGTTACCAGTCCTCCAGTTGCCCAAGCTCTGGTGGCATTCCAGCACTGCACTAGAAGAAACTTGTCTGTTGATTTCAGGGCAAGGTGATTTAAATATGCCCTATAAGGCCAGATATTATGGAGAGCAGTTTTGAGTTTGAGTCAATTAGATTTCAAATTTACTTATTTCATTACCATACATTGGTAAACTCAGAGACCTATTGAACTGCTGGTTCTGAGAAGATCAGAATGACTGGATTGTTAAGCAATTGTGATGGAAAACTTAAGATAATATGCTTGGTTTTAGATTTAGTCTAATCTCCAGTTAAAAGACCCCTAGAGCCATAACAGATGTATCGGAGGACCATTTGGGTTCCTTTTAAGTCTTGTGGGAGAATGGGGCTCATTTAGTTGATTGAGTTAGCTCATTTAATCAGTTAGCTTAATTTTGATGAGGCTGTGTTTCATAAGCATTGTAACACTATGAAAAAGCAATTTCCTCTGTAATTTCACACATTAAATCACACTGTCCCAAAACAATAGGAGTTGTTGCAATAGAATAACAGTAAATTCCGAATATTTGTCACCAGGCTGGGGATTTTTCACTTATGAATCCATCTATAAGTATCTTTAAAAATTATTTTGTTTTAGAGCAACAGACCAACTTATCTGATTACATTCCAGTGTGAAAGGTTAATGCTGGGGTCAGCACCGAAGGAACTTTTCCTTAGAAGTCACTACAAAGAAAGATTACAAGACAAATCTTGACCCAAAGAACTTCGTCATGATCATAAGACTGTATATTCAGCTTAACTAATGCTGGCATGTTTTAATTTTAAACTGTCAGCATTTGGTGAGAATACTCTACATACACAGCCTGAAGGCTGGAGCTATAGAAGCATAGAAAGTGTTATAACAGAGCCTCTCAGTGTTGGGTTCCCAGGAGCAGAAAGCAGGTCCCAGAGTCAGATGTCTGGGATTCTAATGGAGAGAGGCAGAGAAGCCGGCCTAAGTACCCTGAGGCTCAGGGTACACTGATGCTGTGCCTGAGAGACACCTGTGCACCCTGGATGAACATCAAGTAGGGGCACAAGTTGTAAATGCCTGGGGAAATAAAGGGGAAGATGAGACCAGCATTTGCTTACAGGCTGAAGTGAGAGAAACCCAACATCAAATCCTTTCAGTGTTTCAAGGGAACACAACTTTTTATCTCCTAGGAGGTTGTAGGGTACTTCATGTGAGGCTGTTTCAGTCTTTCCTTTCCAAGTTATGTCTCATTGCCTGAAATAATTAAACAAGCTCTGAGACAGGGACAAAAAAGGATAATGACTCCATAACCAGCAGCAAAAACTTTAGCAATGAAATTTAAAACCCTGTTACGGCAGTCCAAGAAAAAATAATAGAGAACGTTGTGAGAAGCAATTTGCTAAAGGCATGAAACTTCATAACAACAAAAACTTCAAAAGCATCAGAAGTAGGACATCTTCCACACTTGATGAGGTTCAGAAGTGAACAGGATAGAAAAGAATCACACAGGGAAGGGAAGGTCATTTCAAAAAAAGCTGAATGAGTACTGGAGGGGATGAACTCCTACGTAAACAGATATCTGCCCAGCTAGTACCACATCTTCTGGTACAGGAAGGCATGAAATACAAACAGATGCTTCTGGTGGGCAGTATATCCTTTGCTCCTCCTGGGAAAGTTAGTAATTGGATTTCTTTGTCTTTATGTTCTCAGCAGAGAGGCGAAGGAGAGACCTAAGACTTTGCTGTTCTTTAGGGGGTACCTATTCAGGTAACATGTGTCTTAGCTGGAAAAAACAGTGGACTGGGGTATGGAACAAATCAATAAAAAAAATCATTTCAAAGAACTGTAAAGGAGTTAAAGGCTTTGGTTTATTCTGAGAATAAGCTCTAGATATCAGAAAATTAAAGGCAACAAGTGTAACACTTCTTTAAAACAAACAAACAAACAAACAAAAGAACCCCAAAAGTGCAAGAGAGATGTGGGCAAATAAAGGTTGTTACAACTGGCTTTTGTACCAAGCAAACTCATAGCAACTTACTTAAAGAATTGCCCTACTAGGCATGGGGAAAAAATTGTAATTTACTGACACAGCTTTCACCAAGGCAAGTGATAACTCACAAATCTATGAGTGCTCTGTGGAGGTGTAAGAAGCTGCATGAATAAAACTGATCCAGTTGATATAGTGTTTGAGGTTTTCCGGAAACCTTTCAGCAAGGTTCATCTCCAAAAGTTCTTAGAGAGATGAAGCTGTCGTTTGGAAAGGCCTCACACAGATTAATTACTGTTTAAGGGACTGGAATCAAGGAAGAGCAAATGATGATTTTTTTTTTTTATTGCAGGGAAATGTTAACTGAACTGGGGTGTCACCACAGTCTCAGAATGAAGTCTAGGTGGATAAGTTTGGTGGTAATACAAAACTACTCAGTACAGTCAAATCTAAAAGTGGCTGTGAATGATTGCAGAAGGTTGCTATACGCTAACTAAAACCCAGCATTGATATGTACAATATAATATGTCTGGGAAAAAAATTCTTCTTGCCACAAATATACTGTTCTTGGCTCTAAATTAGCTGTTACCTGTTAAGAAGTAAATCTTGGAGTTGTTTCTGGAAGCTCATCGCTCAGCAGTGTTTGAAAGGGCAAACAGGCTGTTAGGAATTATTAGGGAGATTAGTTGAAAGCCAGACAGATAACACTTTTAACTATCTGTGTAAGTGCCTGATGCAGACATATCCTGAAGTCTGCACATAGGGTTAGTCCGTACCTGATCTCATAAAAAGCAGAGTAGAAAGAAGTACCAATAAGTTTGATCAGAGAACAATCTGCGCAGTAGGAAAGACCAAACAGACTGGTGCTGGCTTCAGAACAAGGCAAAAGGGAAAGGTGTACGCTAAAACAGAATGAAGTTATTGCAGGGTTAGACAAAGAGCGTGAGGAAGGACAGTTCTCTGACTCTGATCACACAAGAATGAATCGAACTTCAATACCAAAGCATCAAGCAGCAATTTTAAAACAAACTGAAGAAGAGGGTTTTTTCACTCAGCCCCTAACTAAAGGCAACATGCATTGCTGAGAGAAGCTGCAGAGGCAAAAATGTAAATAGATTCAGGGAGGGATTAGCTAAATTAGGGAAGGTCCATTGGCACTCTTTAAACAGGTCAGGCTTTGTATGACATTCAGCTCAGGTGCTCTCTAAGGCACTGACTGCCAAGAGGTGCTTGGCCAGAAATCCATTTGTACTTACTATGAACTTCCTCAGTGTATCTCCTACTGGGTAGCTTAAGAAACAGGATTTGGTGCTAGTTGGGCCTGAACCAAGTTAGTCATTATTATAAACTTATGTTAATGCACTAAGCAATTAGTGCATTTGCTGTACTACTTTGAGCAGCCCCTGTTCCGCTGAGTATGAACATGCCCTTGATTCAGCAATTCATATATATTGTTCCTGGGCATTTCTAATGTGCTTCCTATGAGTGAACCAAGTGAAGGCAAAGGGAACTACTGATGTTCTTGACGTTATACATGCAACTGTAGTCTCACTGTCTGATATCAAACGAAAGATGTTTATAGCATAACAGTATAAATGCAAAATTTGTTTTCTGTGATCTGAATTTCTGTGTTCACTAAATTATAGTCAAGGATACAAACATGTGGCTGGATTATAGCGGATACAGACATACCAAATGCTTTTACACTTTCCTATTTTAAAATGTGTTAGTGGACTAAGAATGTTTCTAAAAATTCAGCTCTTCTCAACAAGAAGAAATTATCATTCTAAGTTTAATGTAAAATCAGTACTTGTACAATATGTCATATTGCTCTGTAGTGTATACTTATATTATGCTAATATGTTCCAGAAGCAAGGTATAAAGCCAGGTCCTCTTTAGTAGTTGCTCTTCAGGCAAAATTCAGGTGATGTTCCATGGTGGAGGAAATCCCTGAGTAGATGAGCTACATGATAGATCACTGATCATATGATGAATTATTTGTAGCATTTAGCAAGAGAACACAATATTTTCAGCATCGTGTAAGCCAGAATCTGATTTACTGTGCAATAATATAGGTCTGTGTGTATGTGTGTGTATGCATGCTGACATTCCTTGGGGGGCAGGAGGAAGGGGATGTGCTAAACAGTGTTTACATCTGCCAAGAGCATCTACTTCTTCTTCTGGAAAAAATCATGCAGAATGAAGCACATATTTATATAACAGGACAATGATAAGCAGGTGTAGGTACAAGTAAGTGTCAGCATAAGAAGGGTAAGGAGGCAATAAGGAGAAAAGTGGGAGTGCTGATATGGGTCCAGGACACTTCACTGCCAGACCTGCATGAAGTGCTGATGTTTTGACCAGCTTGTTTAATCTCCCTTTGTTTTCTCTGAAAAGAAGAGCTGTCCTGAGGGCATCAGAGCTGAGGTTTGGCTGAGGGTAAGCCTTAGCTGGGGAGTGTTTGTGCCCTTTCAAATATCTTCACATGGAAAAGTACTTCCCTTCACCTACTCCATAGTCCTTTAGTACCGTATATGGTCCTCACTGTCTTGTGCAGCACTGTGCTCCTAATGCATAGATGATAATAATGCAATAGGAGAATTTGATAACAGATAAGCATATAATTTATCACTGCAAGTGGAAAATGAAAAGGGGAATTGCTATTACTTCACTCATTTAGCAATTTTATTCACAGAACGCAAGTGCTTTGAAGACCACATCCATTGCATCATACATATGTATTATACATATGTATTATACATATATCTTATATTGGGAGAAGTCAATGAAGAGAATAGTGAAGTCATTTGCTCAAAGTCACCCAAAGCATGAGATTTTTAAATCACAGGCCTTTGCAGGCAAGACTGCTTCTCATTTACTGTATGCATTATTCAATAAGAGAGTAACTGTTGTTCTATATAGGAAATGTGATGTCAAATATACAGCATTTTTTTCAGTACTGAAGGATGAAAATGAAAAGAACAGTGAATGAAATATGAGCTTGGCGTATTTTTCTTAAGGCAACGTCAATAGCACGACCATTAAAAAGGTGACAACATAAAGAAATGCTTCCTTTCCATCATAACAATAAAGCAATCTTTACATAGATGGTATGCACAGTTAATTGGTATTAGAATTTAACCAAGTAAGTTTCTATAATAGATCAGTCTGCTTTTCAGAACATAGTCTTTAGACTTTTCTGTGTCCATGGACCGCTTCTAAATGACCGATGAAATGGCATCACTATTTTTCTGCTGATGCTATACTACCTAACAAGTTTGCACTACTGTTTGGAAAAGTTTGCTGGTCTGCAAATTGAGCAAGGTAGAAAATCTCTTAAACAGATAATGTATTTAGATTGATCTCATCACAAACATTAATCCATTGCAGTCTTTGCAGTTGCATATGGTTTTTTATTCTTCTTGCTTTTTCTTGTCACTCAGCACTCATATCAGTCTTATCTCTGAGATTGATAGACAGTTTTGGTTGAAGATGTCCCATTTGTTTGTCTGTTCTCAGGAACCACTATTATTTCTGCCTGAGAGACTGTCCCGTGGAAGCAACAACCTTGTGAGCTCTTCAAAGAAACCTAGTAGCAGAGGGGGAAATTTGTCATTGACAAAGACAGACCTTTGCAGCACATCATTTGATTCTTCTTTTAAAAGTAATTTTCAATGAAATTTGGGGTTTAAAGGGAATTAACCCTATGACCACTTTTGTTGAATTTAGTAGATCTTTTTGACCCAAAGGTAATTATGACGCTTTAGTGAAACCCCAAACAGTTATTACTGATGAAACATTTCTGAAACAGCAAAGTATTTTGTTATTTGAGAAGTCTTTTCCTTTTCAAATTATCTTCAAGGTTTTTTTGTGCTTTATCCTAGTCTTAAACTAAGTACATCTGAGCCACATCCAGTGGAAGAAAAACATTTTGTTTGAGGTTGAATGGAAAATCACAAGACACTTCAAAATAAGATAATTTCAAAGACACAAAGCTCTTGAAGACTGTATATTAATTTTGGGTGATTCCTGCTTAGCCATTGTGTCATTTAAGTCACTGTGGCATAGTTTAGGAGGGCCTAAAGGTAACAGAAATTTTGTACAGGCGTTCACACGTCTTGAATGATTCACTCAGATTTTATCCAATTAACTTAAGACTTGCTGCTTCCTCAGGCAGACAGTACAAAGTGGGGGAAAAAAGACTCCACAGAAGCTACAGGGATTTCCTATGACTGTCTTTACCACATGTAAGCACGGATTGGCATTTTGGTTACAGCTGTATCTTCCCGAGACAAGTATGTTTGTCATTTATATCACTGAAGGCTCGTTCCATTGCAATAGCACAGCCTTAGAGGCATAGTTCTTATCACCATTATCAACAGCAAAACTAGTTATAGGACAAGACTCAATAGATCAGTAATGTTGGAAAAGGATAGCACCTTCCACCCAGGACTTTAGAAACTTCATCCATTAGCAGGAAAACACTGCAATTTACAGTAATTCCAAGCAATTCAGCCTACCACTAATGACTTGTTACTCAGATGAAAACCACAGAAACCTTGCCTTACTAAAAGCAAAATTATAAATTTCAGCTGACAATGCCAAACAGACCACAACATCAAAGGTCTTTTGAATATTAATACATTGACTAAATTACCAGAGATTCATTTGGAAGCAAATGACATGGACATTCATTATATCTGCAGCCATTTTTAATTTATCAGAATATGTTTTTCATTTGCAACATTCTCTAGTTCTTAACTTATGGCTGTAGATGATAGGATTTTCTTTTTTTGGGGGGGGGGGGTGGGGTGGTGGTAGTGATGGTCTAGATGCCTTTAGAGGAAATCTTCTGAGTCTCAAATGACTCATTTGGAAAATATCCCGCTAGTGAGAGCTACATTTGCTAGGACATGGATAGGAAAAGCTAGTGAGAACTCTTGCAGCTGTGTTATATAAAAGGAAGAGACAATTTAATGGAAAACTTCATACTTTGCAGAAAGCTGATTGCCTATTTTCTCTATGTAGATATCTTATTAAAGCAGCTACAGCTGCTGCACTGAAGGTATATTTTCACTGATGATGATCAGGGTGGGGGTGCCATAGCAGTATGTGGAATTTAACATTTTATTCTGTTGCAGAATTACAGCAAACATTTACAAATCTCTCAGCTGTTATTTTTCTTTTATTAGATGGGAGTGCAAATTTGCGCCTTATGGCTGCTCTTTTTTGTCCAAGGGACACAGAGTATTTGTCGGTGCCAGGACCCTACTAGGCTGGGTGTAATGGCAAAGAAACCATCAGATGGGTGCGTCTGCCTCACCTGCTGCTTTTACTGAATGCAGAATAAACTGGTTCCTTTAGCACCATAATGGCAGACTGTCCCACATCATTTTCCCCTTTACATCTCCACTAATTAAAAAAAAAAAAATAGATCCCTCTAAAATTATATTGTGGAACTACAGCCTGGCCCTTCATAGATCTCTTTGTTTATAATTAGTGTTGGAGGTGAATATACCATAAATTCTACATCACAAAATCTCTTAGCTTCACAGCTATGATAGGTGCTTTTCTTCATTGAGGCCAAAATAATCCCAGAACTGCTGTCAAGTGCTTTTTATTCTGCAATTCTGAGTTTATTAGTGTTAACAAGGTAATGTTACATATCATTTGTGGTGTGCAAAGTACTGCAGGCTAAATATTCTTGGGCTAAAATGGTTCAATAGCCAAAATAATTTTAAAATCCTGTCTTCATATTTTTCATGGAATATTGTTGGATTTTCACAAAACCAAGATCATTGCTAAAGCAAGGGATTTTTAGGGATATTTAAAGTATAGAACTGCTTTTCCTTAAAGTCTATGTAAGTAGTTCTTTGATCTGAATCTATCTTGAATCTCCCAATATTTTAAATTGTTCTTAAATACCCTGTTGTTCCTGAAGCCATTGGGTGAATATCCCAGCTGAAATGCATAACAGCTGAAAGCAGCTACTGTTAGCCTGTTTGCAGATGGAATGCTAGCACTTTTACTTAACAGAAGTTTTCTCTTACTTCTACTTAGGTCAAATGTGTGATGCATCATCTGATGACTTTCCTTTAGAGATTTAGCTTGGAACACACCTGCTGACATCCCAGCTACTGCTTTTGTAACAGTTTAAACTTCCTTTTTTTTTTTACATCTGGTTCCATCTTACCACTCTCACTGTCTTAGCAACCTCAATACAAGTAGCTACATAGGCCACTTCAACCTCATCTAGAAATATGTCATGAAGTATTACACCAAACTCTTCAGAACTGCAGCTCATACATCCAGACACTAGACTGAAAAACCTTCTTCAGTAAAATAAACATCAAACATCAGCTTAAGTGCTACAAAAATCTCAGCCAATATTGCATTACTAAAACGCTTTTTTCTTCTGAGTTCCCATAACATATAATGGTGCCATTCTAGATGCCTCTTAGTACCCACAGAAAGAGATGAGTTGGCACATAAGTGAGTGGAGGAACATTTCCCCAAACACTGTGGTAGGTGCACTTAAAAGTAACTTATTCCCCCTGCCCATAACTCACAGCTGAAATCACTGTAGTTGAAAATTCCAGCTCCTGCTGGGTCCAGAGATGGCTTTATCATCAGATAAACTTCCAGCCAATAGACGAGTTGCAGTTTTAGCAATGGACTTCACAGTCCAATTTCTAGCATGTTATTTTTTATAAAAAGGAGTTGATTGTCCTGCAAGTAATTCAAGGCAATCTTCTTAAGAGAAGATGGCCTTCAACCTGTTCTGCCAATGGGACAATATTGCAGCATATTTGGAATCGCAGATGATATCTTAGACTGCTACTGTGAAAGGGCTATCAGCAACAAGGCCAAAGAGCTAGTTTGAAGCTATTCTACTGGTAAGATCTGAGCTCTGCTTGCTCTTTTAGCAAGCAAATGTATGGTGGTATGGAGAACAATGTGACAAGCAGATGAAAGGGAAAAAAACACTCAACACCACAAAGCATTTCTGCCTCCTGAATGAGTTTCCACTTGGAAATTCACAGGGCTTAGCAAAATGACAAGAGGAAAACAAATGAAAAAAAGGAATATTGTCTATAATTAGATGGATTTTACTGTGTGAAGGTATCATAAACAGCACAGCCATGCCTCCATAAAACCATCTGAAACCTATTTTTAATCTCTGTACATTTCATTCAGTCTCCTTGAATTCATCTCCTTAAGTTGGGATCATCTTTAATGAAAAAGATGTCTTGAACTGATGATGGAAGATAGTCATTCTCAAGGGAAAAAATATAAGGAAGACAATATCCTTGCTTCCTCTTCTAGCAGGAACTGAGGTTGAAAATGACAAAAAATGTTCATCCAGAACCAAAGCCTCCTAACTTACCCCTGCCTTTCCATTCATTTTGGTATCTTGGAGTAAGAGATTTGTTGGTGAGGAAAAGTCTTTGGTTTCTGCTACGGATAATGACTCCCAGGTTGAGAAGGGTATTAATTTCACCCCCATGCAGTAGATCAGCACAGGGTCATTACATCAATTGAGAGCAGAGCTGAGTGGTTTTGAAGTGATACATGAAATTTGCACTGCCTCCTGCACTGGGGTGAATGTCACCCTCAGGGAATCATTTGTAATGAATAGCTTATTGGACGAATTTTACCTTTCCTGTTTGTTCAGGAACAAGACAGAATAACAAGTGATTTGTAGTGGATCTGGATACTGGGATTTACTGAAGAACCAAAAAGATCAGAGCTTTTACCTTACCTGATTATTTAGGACACTCAGTCTATCCTCTCCCTGCAATACTCTCACAAGGTCTCAACTTCTGTCTCCATCTGGTCTCTGCTGGTCTGGGAAGGTTGGGCAAAAGTCATGTCAATTCATGCTGCCTGCTGCTCACAGTTAAATGACCTTGGACATCACTATCCAAGGTTCCTGAACCTTTCACTGCATTTGTATTCACTCTGGTGTGGTCACCAAGAACTTCCCCTGCTTCCACAATCTTTTGTCCATTGGAGTTCTTCTTTACCTTCTTCATTCTATAATAAGTACCCCTCTTCTCTCCAACGCAAGTTCATCTTTTGGAGAACTCTCGGTTTTGGTCATCTTCTCTTTCCATAGCCCCAAGTTTCTGGGTTTTTTTCTAATCTAAATAGTCTAGGTGCAGAAGCACAACACATGGTCAGCCTCCTAATTAGTGCTTCTGTCTTATATGTTTTCATTAATGGGAGGATTCAGGACATACAAGGTTTGTTCAATCCAGGTGCTATCAAAATTCAGAACCAGCCTGTCATGCTTGCTGCTAGCAGGCTTCTGCTTGAGAGTTCAAAATTTAAATTTTGGATATGCATCCCCTCACACACGCATACACCAAATTACCTGCCACTTGTTAGCATTTACAATTTAAGCAGGTTTTTCAACTACAACAGTTTGTTCATCAGATATTTAAGTATCTGAACAATATTCACCCCAAAACATTGAAAAAAAAGCCAAATCCAAACATAGGGATGCCAAATTCTATGAGAAATCCACAGTCAGCCTCTTGTCCCCGTGGGATTCACACAGGATTAGAGATGCAAGCAAATACAAAACATTCTGGAAACACAGTTCAATATCACTCTCTTGAATATGCAAATTGGTATTTGCTGAAATGTTTCCAGCACTATGAAAGGATTTCACTTAACTCCAGTGGGTCTGAGTCTGAAATCAGCAGCTGAAAGTAAATCCCAGAGGCAAGTAAATCTCCTAACCACCATAGTCATTTTGATTGCCAGCTAGCGTTAAGAAAACTGAGTTACTGCGAGATTACTGGCATCATGCAAGTTCCACTAGTTCTTCTTCTTAACAAATTAACTAAATTAATATAGTTGATCTCATTCCTGTTTCTGCTTTCCTAAAGAAGGCCAAATTAAATGAACAATTAACTTCTTTTGACTCAAGCTGTACATGATCAGAGCTCAAATGAGTTTTAATTTATACAAAGACGTAAAAACACAAGTGGAAGCGGCTGCACATTTCAAAGACAGAACAGTGAGCTGCAGAGTTAGACCGGGAACAAGTACAAGCCTACATGATTCAGACAAGTCTCTTCTGAACAGAGAGGTTAATTAAAGAACTCTAAGCAAATTAAGTTGGGTTTTGATGCATGATGCTCCCTCAGAGCTTTCTGTGTACGTCTTGTAGATCCCATCTTCGCTGAAACAGAATTGAAAATAATTCTTTCTAAACCTGCTTATCTCAAAGATAAATCACTTGAATTTACATCCTGTGACTCAAACACAGTACCCTGTTTTGAAACAGCAGTTTTTAAATAGATGGTGTTTCTCAGCATAACTGAAGACCCATAATGGACAACAGATTTCGGATGTTCATTGATGAACTTCGGTAAGTTCAAGTGAGTCCTTGGAAACACTTGTTGCACAGATAATCTTATGACAGACCTGCATCCACAAAGCTCTGCCTGTGAGGTCCATACCTGGTGGCATACAGTGAATTTGAAGTTACCTTTTGTAAAGACAAGGGATTGAAAGAAAGAGAATATAACAGGAAAGGGAAAAGCTCTGCCACAGTTATTTGTGGATGACAGGATAAGCATTTTCCTGAGAATGATCTCTCCAGACAGCAAATTAATATATCAATTAGGATTATTCCCCCCTAGCACCCTGCCTTTTCCCCACATCTTTCCTACAGAAAAGCGTAGTACTACATGTTTTTTCTGGAACCCGCTCAAAGTCTGTACTGTTTTTCCCCACTTCCGATGCCCTCAGTGTTGATTGGAGCACACTTCGATCAAGTATGAGTGTTGCAGCCTGATGGGTGGCCAAGCTTTGTGCATTTAGTATTACTGGGTAATGCTTATCAGATAATACTTTAATACTTGCTATGCTATCAGCTGAGACTTGTTTTTAATCTGTTATAAACCAAATGCTACAAAATGTGAGGCAGGGGAGGATTCCCATGTTGTTGGAATTTGTAGGTGCACATCCAGGGGGACAGCATGAGAACAGAAAGGGGAAACGCTGTCCTAGCAGCTACAAGGGAAAGGCAGGCTGCACAATTGCAGAAGGGAAGCTCTCAGCATGACACAGGTCAAGATACTTTAGGCACTGCAATAATACCTTGCTGCAGAAAGGAACATTCCTGACAGTATTAGTACACCTGCAAAATATCATGTGAAGCCCTTCGCGAAATTCTGTTTTCCTTCCTATCCTATGGCTGGCTCATACCCAGCATTTTTAAGCTGAATGGGTAGGAAATATCTCCTGGCAGATGTTTATGTTGGTAAATCCTTCGGGGCTATCATCTCCTTTGGGAATTCAAGGTATTGTGCCAATGCATGTGTCCCAAGTGACCCCTCTCTGTCACTTTTCCCTGACAGGTATTACAGTGTCCCATGCATACACCTGGAAAGGTGAGTTGGGAGCCAGAGGCTCCAGCTAATACCTACTGAGGGCAATGGGGCATGGAATAAGTTACAGCCTACAGTCAGCGTACTTCCTGCAGATTAGCAGATAATTGCTCTTGATGACTCATGGCAGGCATGGGGTGAGCAGCACTCCAAGCTAGCCACTACGCACATGAAAAAAATTACACAGAGTGGTTGTAACTGCATACAATGTTCAGCTGTTGCTACATTTCCTCATAGATGGAGGACTAGCAGTAGGACTACTAATGATTAACACAGCTCTAGAGCACGATAGTCAAATAGAAATATAGGTCAAAATGGTTTCAAATACCCTGTATTAAAGAGCTGACTTATTGCTGTAAGCAAAGGTTAATCTTTTCTAGGGTCACTTGTAAGCAATTACAGAGTTGTTTTATGCTGATTTTGCAGTCTGCTTTGGGAGTACAGGTCCTACATTGGAAAATTGGAAGTCAAGTCAGGTGCTGACTGCTTTGCCTCTGACTATTTTAAGTATAAAGATGTTTGCCTCACAGCTTTTACCTCCTAATTCCTTTTGTCCTTTGTGAGTCTGCACAGAAGTCAACCCTAGGTCTACAAGCCACTCCGTGCAGTCTGCCCTGTGTGCTGCCACAAGAGAGGCAGACGGGACAGGAGGAAACCAGGTAGTTTTCTGCCCACAACCTCCACAGCGGGCAATGTTTGAAATCCACACGTGCCATACCAAACACTACAGGTTCCCACACTCAGCAGTGTTTCATCCTGATGAATCAACATTTCTCATTGGGAATGGGCTCCACCCATGGCCAGATTTAATCAGAGATGCTTGAAAGCCATCCAAAACACAGGCCAGAAAAGGAAATAACTATAAAATATACCAGCTTTTTCACATTTTCTGAATTGTTCAGTAATTACATTTGTTGAATATATAATTAATGCATGATTGTTTAGAGTTGTCCTTGCAACATTTATCAGCTCATGCACAATTATCTGTCTTTCCTTCCAGATTCGGCCTGCAATCAGTTCTATAAACCCTTTCAGATATTTGTTTGAAGACAATGTTTTTTGTAGGGAATAAAGATGGGAAAGAAAAGTGTTTTCAAAGCTGCCTCCAATGAGAAAGCCAGTAATCAGACAAATAAAAGGGGAATTCAGATTTTTCTGACCTAGTCAAAATGAATCCATGAGGAGTTGATTCTTCTCCCTGTTCTGATTTTCTCCTTACATGCTATATTTTTACTTCTCTTGCTAAACAGTGCAGACTCCAATGCATTGCTATAGATCCAAGTTTTTCTAAAGATGAAAAGCTGTATTGGTTTAACTCAATGATTTTATATAAATGCTGTACTACATCAGTATAGTTCAAGTGGTATAACATTTTTAATTTGGATGCAGCTGCACCAGTAGATGAAGGAAATTTGGGAAATAAATAAGCAAGGTAGCTGTAGCTCTTATGCCAAGATGGCTATGCCCACACTCAGGGTTTATTTGTGTGAATCAGTTGGTAGGAAACATTTCCTCCCTGGCACAGTGACAGTAGTTAAACCCAAGAAAACATTGTCTGTGTACCAGGCCATAAGGATGAAATGTTGTTGAAAGTCTCTGGCTGCTTTGTGCTCCTATAGCAATATATATTATCTATAAATACAGTTTAACAGCCTAATTAATCAGAACTACCACAATTTGCATCACTGGGGCTGCTCAGCCAGAGCACATAGTAAATTCACCTCCTGGAGCTGGCTGCTGCCCTCATTTGTGCTGTCTCTATCCTTGTGTGACTCCACTGACACAACCCAGCTTTTTTCTCAACTTGCTGTGCTGTGAGAAGAGCCGCCAAATTATTTTGCTCCTCAGACAGACTCTGACACTTGACCTCCCTTCTTCCAATGGCTTGTGAACATCATCACATCCAAGAAGTTTTTGCTGTACTGATTCTAGCCATCACTGGAAGCTGGGTCTTGGTTTTATTTATCTGGTCTCACTCCACTGGATTTGCACCCCACCAGTAGTGTGTTCCCCACCTCCCCCCACCCTCACCCAAGAGGCTGCTGCCTTTATAGACTGCTGGGAAAGCTTGAGTGTGAAGAGCTGGATTTGGCTGGAGGGTTTTGTTTTGGTATTGACAGTGCATCTGCACTCATGTTCCTCCTTGAGTAGTCCTGGGCTGCTGAGTTTATCAGCCTTCCTCCTGATCTTATTAAATCTGGTCATGCCTTGCAATGCTCAAACCCGCTGATAAGCTATTCTACAACAATTAAGATGCCGTTTGCTCTGGATGATCTTGTGACTCAGTGATGAATGGATGCATGGTCATCTGTGAGACCTGATGAACAAGGACAGAAAAACAGGTGTTGCCAGAGCATTGCAGCAAAGCTTGCTTTCTGTGCTTGTACTGCAGATACCAGTCCTCTTGGAGGATGTGAGTATTTAATCTAGATATAGTACTCTAGAACTAATTTTTCAGAAATGAAATTGTACAGAGAGCTTACTTACTGACTGATCTCTAAGGAACAATGGCAGTAGAGTGTCTATCTAGGTAGCAATTCTAATAGAATGTAAGCTGTAAGTGTTTGGATGGCTTGGAGTGAGAAACTTTAAGTATCAAGAATGTGGCAATTCAGGATTTGAAGATGGTTTCTGATTAATGGAATCGCCATCACAGTTCTGGATACTGAGCATTCACAGCACTTTTTGCCAGACCTGTGTTTGGTTAGAGCCAGCCAATATGGTTAAAGGTAGTTCTTCCTCACTGCAAGAGTTTGTAACATGATATTCAGCTATTGGTTCTCAGATTCTGTATTTATATAGTACCACTAAAATGTGAACCACTTTCCTGAAAACTAGTCTTGGTGTTCTCTCCAGGGACACAAGAGTCTGGTCATATAAAATGTAGATGTTTTAATTAGTGGAGCAATCCTTTCTTGTTAGTTTTCAGTGAATTACTTACACAAGGCCTACAAGTTGAGTAGAGATTTGTAGACTCAAGCTAGACTAAAACCATACAAAATAAGACAAGGGCACATACGTTACAGGGTTAATGAGAAGAAAAGATAGCAATTACAGTAATATAGTCAGAAAGTCACACTCAATGTATTATCACAGCAGCACTGGCCTTCCTATTTTTAGGTTCAGTCCTCTGTGAGGGAAGATTAGCTTTTTTTCAAAGGGTGTCTTAAGAGAAAATGAGCAGAAGTCTAGTGACATGATTATGAAAGCAGATCCAGGCATTAGGCATTGATGACAAAAACTCCATTAACTAGAGAGACAGAGAGGTGGACGAAGGAATTAGCCCGTAGAAAATCTTGGATAAAAGAAATCCTGTCTTGCAAAAATAAACCAAAAGACTTGTTCACAACAAATATATAATTTGGCTATGCTTCTGGACATAAGGTCAAAACAAACAAAAGAAGTATTCAATGAGAAGAGGGTTGAGGAAGATGTGGAAGATTCCAGTCTGAAAGTTGTTAACACCAGTTTCATTACTATTGTTATTATTTCCCAACTTCTTTGTCATACATCTGGAGAATTATTGTTACTTTTTCTTTTTCTCTTCCAACAAAAAAGTGAAATCAATATGTATCTGAGGAGGAGACAGCAGGGCAGGCCACTTCTTGTTTTCTTGATGAAGAATCAAAATATATTGGGTAAATTTAAAAAATCCCATGTGTAAATACTGGGTTTTGTGAGAAGGGTATTTTACAGAATCAGAATAATAGAACCACAGAATTGCTCAGCTTGGAAGGGACCTTAAAGATCATCCAGTTCCAACCTCCCTGCCACTGGCAGGGACATTTCATAGAATCATAGAATCATAGAATCACAGAATAACCAGGTTGGAAGAGACCTACCGGATCATCGAGTCCAACCATTCCTATCAAACACTAAACCATGCCCCTTAGCACCTCAACCACCCATGCCTTAAACACCTCCAGGGAAGGTGACTCAACCATCTTCCTGGGTAGCCTCTTCCAGTGCCCAATGACCCTTTCTGTGAAAATTTTTTCCTAATGTCCAGCCTAAATCTCCCCTGGCGGAGCTTGAGGCCATTCCCTCTTGTCCTGTCCCCTGTCACTTGGGAGAAGAGGCCAGCACCCTCCTCTCTATAACCTCCTTTCAGGTAGTTATAGAGAGCAATGAGGTCTCCCCTCAGCCTCCTCTTCTCCAGGCTAAACAACCCCAGCTACTACTAGGTACAACTAGATTTCCTACTAGATCAGGCTGCCCAAGGCCCCATCTGACCTGGCCTTCAACGCTTCCAGGGAGGTCACATCCACAACTGCCCTGGGCAACCTGTTGCAGTGTTTCACCACCCTCATCATGAAGAATTTCTTCCTTATGTCTACTCTAAACCTCCCCCCTCCAACCCCACGCCCCCATTTAAAGCCTTTCCCCCTTATCCTATGACTACAAGGCCTTGTAAACAGTCCGTTTCTAGCTTTCTTGTACGCTTCCTTCAGGTACAGGAAGGTCGCTATAAGGTCTCCTCGGAGACTCCTCCATGCTGAACAAGCCCAATTTTCTCAACCTGTCCTCATAGCAGAGATGCTCCAGCCCTCTGATCACCTTTGTAGCCCTCCTCTGGACCTGTTCCAACAACTCCATATCCTTCTTGTGTTGAGGATCCCAGAACTGGACACAGTACTCCAGATGAGGTCTCACAGGAGAGGAATAGAGGGGCAGAATCACCTCCCTTGACCTGCTGGCCACGCTTCTTTTGATGCAGCCCAGAACATGTTTGGCTTTCTGGGCTGCTATTACACGTTGCCAGCTCATATTGACCTTCTCATCAATCAGCACCCCCAAGTCCTTCTCCACAGGGCTCCTGTCCAATGCATCATCCCCCAGGCTGTACTGCACCAAAGGTAGTTTAGGTTTTGGAATCTTTCAGAAGGGTTGTGTGACTTCTCTTTTGGGATCTCTGACTTGTGGGGTCCATCATCTTATTTTATACCAGTAAACCCTCATGGGTATGAGTAGTCAGTGATAAACCCTTTCTTCTTACTAGTTCTCAAATGAACTCTTCTGGCTCCTGTGGAAAAATCTTTAATATTTAATAGGGAAGGTTCCAGGGAGACCTCATAGCAGCCTTCCAGGAGGTTGGGACCTATGGGAAATCTGGGGAAAGGCTCTTTATCAAGGAGCACAGCAGTAGAATGAGGCGTAGTGGGTTTTGTCTCAAAAATGGTATATTTTGATTAGATATTAGGAAGAAATATTTTACTGTGAGGGTGGTGAGGCACTGGAACAAGTTGTCCAGAGAAGTTGTGGATGTCCCATCCCTGAAGGTGTTCAAGGCCAGTTTGGATGATACTTTGAGCAACCTGATCTAATGGAAGGTGTCCATGCCCATAGCAGGGGTGGTGGAACAATAGATGGCCTTTGAAGGTCCCTTCCAACCTAAATGATTTTATGAGTCTGTTGTTCTGTGAATATTCCAGATACTTGCTAAGGGAGAAAGGAGTTTACTTCATAAGCCTGTTTCACAGATTTCCTCCATTGCCTGGTAGTGATTGTCTTGTTAGCTAGTTATTTTGAAATCACTCTTCACTCAAAAGATTTTAAAGCAAACTGAGCATTGAATTATTTAGTTTTGGTATCCAAAGTAGACAGACAGTGCCATTGCCTATATTTATAAAAAATACATCAAGACATGAAATATACTTACACTAAATTAAATTTTGAATGACTCTCTTTTCCCCTGTCTGACTGACTTGTTATAGTCCTTTTATGACAAATACCTTGTGAGGTATTCTGTCTTCCTTTGTGCCTTACGTTCCATTCATTGCAGGGAAACCCTTCTTAGTGGAGCATGCCAGTTTCATAAGTGATTTCTTTGAAGCGTACAAAAAGATTTGGACAGGATTAATCTTCCATCTCCTGTCCAAATCTATGACTTCTCCCATGAGATACATTTAACTTGAATTTATGCAGGGGGTAGACCTGGAAATCCTGCATCTAAATTCAGAATCTGTGTATTTACTTTTAAGTTGCTGTCACAGTTTTAAACCTAGCCTGGGTAAATTTCAGCAGCTAAAACAGTGCAGTTGGACTCCCAAATCCCTCCCTTCCCACTCCCAGGGAAAGGGAAATGAGAGGAAAGAGACTTGGGGGTTGAAAACTAAAACTACAGCTTTAATGATGATGATGATGATAATAAAAATAATTAGAAAGCAATAAAACATATACAAATATATGAGACCGCACATCCCCTCCACCACCCCTCAATGACTATACCTCACTACAAGTACTGTAGAGCAGACACAAGGGAATGGGTCCACAGCGAGGAGGGAGCTGAGCTCAGGAACTGGTTTCGGGAATGCAGGGATTGGGGATCAGAAACAAGCAGACAGATGAGGTCCTCACTGGACACTGACTGTGGTAGAAAAGAGAAAGGCCCTTGTGATCTCTCAGTTTTATACCTAGTGGAATACTCTGTTGGTCAATTTAGGGCAACCTGCCCTATATGCCCCTCCTCACAGGTGCAGCACTTTTTCAGCTGGCTTGGGAATGGTGTTGGTTACTATAGGGATAAGTATGAGCACTGGCCTTTCTGCATTCCAGTGCCCTACATTATCACTTTGTGGGAAAACCGTTGTCTCGAAAACATGCAGTTAGTTTTCAGAGAATGAAATTACATAGACCAACTGAGTTAGTTGCAGAAACTGACTCTAATTTAGCTCAAACTGCAACAGTTGCATATGTTACCTTGTAATAAGAAGACTTTCCTGACTGTTTAACAATTCCTATGCTCAAGGTAAAATTTATTTATCCCTTTACAGCCTTTGATGCCTTTAATGAGTCAATATGCACTTTTCGATGTGAACCATGACTGCCCACCGAATTTACATTTTTGTTGAACAGTACATTAGCAAACACGCTAAGCGTAACAGAGACAGGTAGCTCATTACTGGCAATGGAAAAAATATTTTTCTTTCTTCAGGATAATGCAGGTGGAAGCCCATTCCCATTATTGTAATAAACTCCCCAGGGATATAGGATGGATCTGGAGGCTGACTGGCCTTACAAAGTGCTGCATAGCTTGCTTTGCGGAATCCCTTCCACAACAGGGTAGTATTTAACAGCTCTTCCATAGGGTAAACTACAGATCAGTGAAAAATTAAAGATAGTAATACAGTCGGAAAATCATTAATTAAATCCAGCCCCAAAAAGTTAAGTAAATTTCAAGACCTGTGATGGGATGGCACATCGACATTCTCCCCAGTGGTTCTCTGGCTAGAGCTTCCCCAATGTTATCCTCCAGTTCAGGCATGCACCACAAATGCCAGGAGCCAATTGGGGAGGATGGAAAGCTCACTGGTGTCTGCTGTTTGAGACAAAAACACCTTGAGTAATGTATGTGGTAAAATTAATTTTGCTGGGAGATAAGGGAAATACCATAAATAGCTAACAGGCTGCTTGAGGGACAGAGCAAGAAAGCACTCCTGACTGCGCTGGCTGTGCCTTTCATCAGTGGGGTCACTGAGGAATATCTGCTGTTCCAGGACAGACTGCCTTTGCTCCATCAAAATGCTTTTATTTTAGCAGTTATTTCTTTAGATGGTGGATTAGTTAAGCCTCATTTTCTCAAGAACCAGGTGCTACTGCATGGCTAAAGCAGAACACCACATGACCCTTTAGTAGACATCCACAGTCCCCAGAGACAATTCAAACATGATGGGTTTTCTCATGAGTTTTTCCTGGAAGGTCTGGTTCCAGTGTCTCTGCTGTGCTATGTGTATGCGAGGTACATCCCTGACGACATCAAAACACTGCCTAGGGCTGTCGACCATCACCTCTGTCCTTCCTTAAGCACAGCTGGCAGAGCTCTGGAAGACCCTTGGACAGTGGTTGCCACTGGCAGATCGTGTTTCCCACAGAGGAGGTTGAGTAATACTGCAGGGCACATTATTATCAGGACCTTGGTGGCTGTCAGCCCACCTTCTGGGCCTGCAGAAGCCAGTACATTTCGTAAAGTACTTCTAGGAAATGAAAGAGCCCAAAGCCAGCAAGGGACTCCTTTTGGTGATCATTTGTTGGTTTGTTGTGGTTTGGCATAGCATCTTCCTGCTGTGAATGCCCTTCTAGGTTTGGACACATCTGTAATCCAGCCACTGCAGGTACCATGCATATCCCTGAGCTAGGGATATGATTGATTTAGCTCACTTTGTTGCTACTGGCAAGGAAGCTGCAGTAGCCCAAGACTTGGCATGAAATTAGACTGCCAAGGTTGTTTCAACCAGTTCTGTAGTTCAAAGTGAGTTCCATGGGCACATTGAGCAGGAAACTGTGAAGCTAGCTGATGTGTACCTCCAAAAATGGTGTCATGGATGTAACCTTGTGATTTGTGAACATGGGCTTACAACCCCCAGTTTCTTATCTGTGTGCTTTTCATCACTAATGTCAGTAATAGTGATTCTGCCCATGGGGAGCTGTACAGGGCACACCAGACATTGCTGGTTTTGAACCAGAAGGACAATGCCTGCAGCTGCCCTTGCAGCCTCTGCCACACTTGGAGCCAGACCATGGAGCACAATGACATTCCATTAACACTTGGCCTTCAGGCCAGCCCAAGTGAGTTCTGTGAGCCCTTTGTCCTGTCTCAGAGTAGCAGCTGATGCTACACTAAGTGATGAGGGTAAGACACATTTCACTTGCAATGTGTATTCCAAGCAAGCCAGGTCTCTGCTGGCAAAAGTCTGGTGCATCAACTCCCTCCTCCGGGTTCTTCTCTTTCTCCTGGGTGACAGCACTGTATGCCTGCAGCTGATCCTAGCTACATGCATCCCTGAGGCACAGGGCAACAAGGGTCTGTGACAGCTCTCCAGGACTCAGGCAGTGTGTTTTGCCCACCTCCTCTCAGAGGTATCTGTCAAACCGACCAAGCACAGAAATAATGGCTGTGGATGAGGGAAAGAGTGAAAAGACAGAAGCAGAGTTTGCCCTATAAATGGTATTGTGATATTTCATGGCACTGCATCCTAACATGTAAAAGGGTCATGGTCTCAGCCTTTACCATGAGTCCTGTGACATCTCTGCTCACCCTTAACCAATGTGGAAGGCAAAGGTGTGGCTAAGCACAGACTCAGACACAGCTCATTATCCACAGTAGCAGGTTAAATGCTGCAGAATTTGTCCTTGTTACTCTGAAAAGCTCTGTATTTATTTTTTTTTTTACAAATCTCCCCCAAAGACTTTGAGGTCTAAATTTACCCAAGAGGAAAGAGAGAGAAGGGAGAATGTCCTGGAAACATCCATGAATCCAGACCAGCTCTCTAAATAATAAACATTTCAAAACCAGCCAAAGATTAAAAACTGTCATAAACCCTGACCAAGGTCAGCATTTACCTCAACATAAATATCTTCTTAATAGAGTCAGAGTTTTTTTGGTTGTGCAAAGTTTAAATGATTTTTTTCCCTGCAAATACCGTGTTGCAAACAGAAAAGCAGCTGGAAAACCCCTCATCCAATCCAGGCTTAAAACCATGTGTCAGAGGCTCTTACAGCTCCTTAAGATAAGAATTTCATCTAGGCCAAGTGACATGCACATTGCTTATTGTGCTTTAAAATGCAAAATTAGGAAAGTTATCCTGACTTCAGCACATACGTCATGTTTGTGAACATTGGGTGTTTTGTTTTCATTACACTTGCCTTTCTTGTCAGCACCCCAGCTAAAATAAAGCAATCCCTAGGCAACTTTAAAAAACACAGAGTGGGAAGAATGTGTATTCATTATATGGGGCCAAATTCAACATTGGCCAACTACATTTACTTTAATTGAATGTGACTCATGCAATATACACAGTAGGAAATGCGTATTTGGTTCCATATCTTGGGCTTTGCAAACTTTTTTGAATTAGCTGCAATTATTTGCCCAGCACTGGTCCTTGGCATCAAACACCTGAATGAAGAAATATTTTTTTCATAGTAGTGCCAATGATTTATAAAAGAAAATAAACTAAAAACCTCATTCCATTGCCCACTCACTCTCCCCACCAACAACGTAAGTATTAAAGCTGCAGCAATACCCATATAGCCCCATGCCTAACCTAAAAATCAAGATTTATTCTTGCTTTCGACAAGTTATTAATTTGGAACTTTGCACTATCTAAGTAAATACAAAACAAAGGACACTCAAAAAAGACTGAGAGTTTATTTCAGATCCTGTCTGTAAATACTTCTTGCTACTATATTTCTGGTAGTTGCTTGCTGCTGATTATCACTTAGGAGCAGTTCCCCATATGTAAAATATTGCCTAGTTCCCTGTTTCTAAGTTTGCTTTACATTTGCAAAAGTCCAAGGAAGATGGAAACAAATGAAAAGTCAGGCTGATGGTCTCTGAAAGGGCAACCTTCTCTCCTAGTCAATAAATAGATCCTTGAAATTCTTTTCTGACAGCCTTGGAATTAGACACCTAGCACTAACACCAAAGCTGTAATCTAAAGTTATAGAGTACAATTCTTCCCTTGGTCACAACAATGCAAATCTTCAATTTCAACGAAGGCATCAGACTGATGTCGGGAGATCTTTGCTGGCTTGGCTGTGGAGTGGATGAGATCTGAATCTTGTTCCACAGTCCTTTGAAGTATTAGCATTACTCCTTAAATCACAAGGTTGCATTTTCACATTTATAATTACATCTTTATCATACAGGATTTTCCTCATCTGTGAAGAACACCACCACGACCACCCCCAAATGCTTTTGACTCAGTGTGGAAGAGAAGCCCAAACAGCAAAAACTATTCTTGAGTTTTCCTCCATAATGTGTGGCATGCATTTAGAAATGAAGTGGTTATTTTTAATTATAATTGAAACTTTCTTCCTCACGGTTCTCCCAGAGAAGGTATTCATCTTGCTGGAAATGTAGTGTTGCTGGCAACGGGGTCACAACGGCAGCTCAGTGGAAGAAGCTGTAAACACAGCTCTAGGGATCTCCAGAAAGCATCTGTCTGTTAAAACCGGGGACCTTGATTTTCTCAGCCTTTCTGAAGGTCTCTGAGTAAGAAAGAAATGAGAAGAAGGAGCTGCTTCCCTGCCTGTACTACAGCCTCCAGGGCTAGGCATTACAGGGAGCCCTCCTCTTGGTGGACACCTCTTTGTTAGGAATGAAGTACTTCTCCCAGTCTCCTGGGCCCAAATCTGCAGGCTGGGACATGTCACTGGCACACAGCAAGGCAAGCCTCAATGATACACCCAGCTCCATGCCCACATTTCCCTGAGGAGGAAACATGGGTTCAAAAATGTGTTCGAACTCCTGAAACTTTGCTTAAGATTTCCAATTGGCGGATCTATTTGCTATCGCCATATGCTACACATGACTCTCTCTGTCCTTGTCCTCCCTCACTCCTCACCCTGCAGCAGTCCTTGCTAAGTCAGCAAACGTGGTTCAGAGCCAAAAACACATGCTCAGAAAATGCGCTAGGTAAGTGCAGAAAACACACAGTTAAATTAGGAAGTCGCATTAGTTCAGCAGAGCACAGCTCTTTCCTGTGGATGCAAATATCAGCACAGCAAAGCACTTTTCAAATCAGACAAGCTATTAATAAATAGGTTTTGGTTTGTTTTTTTTTAAGAGCTTTGAAAAGAAACTTGAGGATTGGGAAAATTTGCAGCGTTGAACAACCAGCTCTTGAAAAGCCTTCTGTCCTGGGTTTCTCCCTAAGCACTGCTGGCACAAGCCCTTTCCCTCACTTTTGCGGTGTCCACTGAACTAGCCTATTCAGAGGTGATTATTAGTGCCAGCTACAGCAGAAGCAGCATCCCATTCCTGTTTTTCTCTGCAGACAAACATTTAAACCCTCCTGGCAGGACAATCATGCTACAAGGGAAAAAATGCCCTTGGTCATCAGATCTGTCAAGATTAAGTGACTATCTGTACCAGGAGTACAATGTCCCCAGCAGGTGACATGATTGACATGCAATCTCTCTCAGCATTATTTTATAAAATTGACCTCTATGAGATACAAAGATCTCTTGGAAGCTTCAGCTGTCTTGACCTAGTGTGGCGGAGATGGTCTCACTTGGGTTCCTCTAGTAGAGCCAGAGGATGCTGAGAGTTCAGAAAACCTAAACAGGACAGCAAAGTCAGAGCCCAGCAATGAGTCTCAGCACCATCAGGCATTGTGAGGTCTCCCCAGCAACTGAAGAGAGCACTGAATGTTTTTATAAGGACCCAGTTTAGGAGGAGCTGTGCCTGCTTTTTAAAACAAGAAGCTTTTTAAAACAAGAAGCTCTAATTTCATACTGTTGAGTTTTAGCGTTGTATTGGTGAAGCAAAACGCTGCTTGGGCAGTACAAAGGGTATAGCAACTGAAGCTGCAGAATTCCACACAACAGCAATGAAATAAATGCAATAAATGATGAAGCAGAATTTGGGTCAGATATGTAGCTTATGGGCATGATATCTTTTAATTTCAGAAACCCGTGCACTGGAGCTGAAACATAAATAACCTGTATCCACTACTGAAACAGAAAAAATTGTTTTCAACTAGTATGAGACAAAGACAGTGCAAGGGATAAAAATGATACTGTAATAAGGCCAAAAAAAAACGAGGAGAGTGTTCCTTCATGGAGAAATCAGTTTTGAGGTTATACCTATTTTAGCAATACCCGAGGGAAAAGTAAACAAATGGAATAAGTGGCATTATAAAGATACCAAGCCAGAAGGTAAGGATGGGCAGAGTGTTCACAAAAAATAAATATAGCACATCAAAAGCAGCCAGTCAAATAGAATTTGACACATAGCGGCACAGTTACCCTTTACAGGTAATATTGGGGCTACCTTTGTACCAAGTTACAGGCAAACTTGTAAGCCAACACAGGAAAAATAACCAGTGTTAGAAATCCAATTCTGAGGAGAAAAGTGGACTGGGGAAGACTTCTACTTGATTAGGAAAACACAGAAAAAATACACCTGAAAATGCACGGACAGGAAATTGGAGCATCCAGCAGAATAAACTGCATTCAAGCCATCCAAACCAACTGAATATCTCAGATTATGCTAGAAATCTATTTTTTCTTTCAAGCTGTTGAACAGTTTGTTGTTTGTGCATACAGAGCTAGCTGGAACCAGGGATCAGAAGGATGGAGGTGGGGGGTGGTGGATGGGGAAAGAAGGAGGGAAAAATGTGCCTGTGAATATAAAACTATCTCAGCTGAATCTCCCCAAAAGTCCAGTTTGTATCAGGTTCAGATAAAAGTCCAGGTTAGTCTTCTGTCCTATTTGGTTCTGTTCACTCACCATGCATCACAGAAGCACATGTAATTTTATTGATTAAATTCATTCACACCACTATATTCCATTTTCTTGCTGCATTGTTGCATTGATTTCCTCTACCCAAATCACTCTATTGATTTTCCCTGCTCCTGTTACATGTTTCCTATGCTTTTCTCAGCCAGGCACTTGGTATAATAGGGAAAGTTTAAGTTTAAGCGCTCACCTTACATATACAAAGAATTTACATACAAGGAGAAATCCAAGGCCACGGCTCTGTAGCAGTAGCTATGTGTAAAATTATATGTGTGATTTTTTATAAAGTACAAGGATTGTTTCCAATCTTTTGCTCTTGTTACTCATCAAGGCAATGGCAAACAGGTCAAGGCTAACACTGAGCTTTCAGCTGTTCTGCCAAAACCGTATTGAAAGACACTTTTAGTTAAAGTTATTAACACACTGATGAACATAAGTTTTTTCTGCCAAAAATGGACTGAATTTCCTACCAAGGTCAGGACTTGCAGTTGCAGCCTGACTTTAAGGAAAAGACACCTGATATGCCCTACACTGAGTGTCTGAATTTTTTCAGATACTCTGCGCTGGAGATCCTGAGATGTTGGGAAGTAATCTTCTGACTGTGGATGCAAAGCCTTTGGAAATTCTACTTCAAAATACAATCCTTGTATCAGATGCAGATGCACATCCTTCACATCTAGTCAAAAACTTTCTATCTACACTTCTGTGGGTAATTATATATTATAATCTTTTTTTTTTCTTACCTTGAAATGTATAACTTTAGTTGTAAAACTGACAGTTCTTAGTGAAAACCAGAAATCCTACATGTATCAGCAGTGTTATTTTTTCTTAGATTTTTCAGTGAGAAGTTGATATAATCCACAGAAGAAAGAGCATGTGTGTTTTTCAGAGTTGATGTAATATTTAATAAAATTACAGTTGAAGTAATTGTGTATGTGTCATTCTAAACAAAGATATGTGAATATCAAGAACTGAGTAATTCTGTAACACCTAAAAAATGATAGTTTGAATAGTTTATTGAAATACATTATTGATATGTAGAAAATATGCTCTATGTTTTTATATGATTTGGTATTACAAATTGTACATGATAAGATGTTTAGTACCCAGCAATTATTTTGTAAGTAGAAATTATTTCTTTTGAATTATAAACTGTCACTCTGCCTTCCTGAACTCTTGAGAAGATGAGGAGGAGTTCCTTGGAAATTTCTTTGTCAAACAAAGTAAGAACCTCTTGCACAACACTGTTTCTTTCAGTCACTCCTGTTTTGAAACAAGGGAAAAGGCACATATAAAATGATCCTACAAAAGCAGGAGTGGACAATCTGAATTCATTGGGGAAACAGTGCTGTCTGATTACTGTGAAATTTCACAGGTCCTTTGGATGTTATTTGCTATCAACTTTACAGGTCTTTCATGAAAAATTCCAAGAATTTGTAACAAAATGTTGTAGCCACAAAGGAGAGATCTTTTGTTTGTATAAAAGTCTCACAGTTACGATATGAAAATGGTACTACTTAACAATCTTCATGTAATGCTAAACATTTGACAGACCTGTCTGTGACCACCTTTCAGAGGATTTACTAGCCTGGGGACTTAAAGATAGGAGCTCAGCACAAGCTTACACTGAATGACTCTTGCAAATTAGTCACAAAAGAAGGTGCTAAAATATATTTGCCCAGAGCTCTTAATAGAGAAAAGCAGGAGCAATATTGTTCTAAGGAGAAAGAGGAAAATGTGGATAATCTGTTACTTTCTTGATTGCAGCATAACTCATTAGCTGTGCATAGTAACTACCTACAACAGAATCACAAATATGTGTTAGCAAGAAACTAGATTCTTGGTGAGACTGGCAAGTTCTGCATAACTCCTGGTTCTTCTCAGGTATTTGGAGGAGCTAGACTGTTGCAGTCAGAGGATCTTTCTGCTCGTATGGAAGTTATATTGGCTAAAGTAAAGAAAAAAATCACATAGGCAGCTGGACAAATCTGCCAGCAGAACTGCCTCTCTCTCACAGGTGTTCCCTGCAACTCACCTGCCCCATGCAGCAGTCTGGAGCTGATGCTGCTCCCCTCGATGTGTCCCATGATGTGCTGCTCCACCACCATGACCAAGTGTCACAGCCCAGGGCAGGGACAAGAGGAGAAGGACTTTGCTCCTGGGGCAGGGAGTGGTGTTCTGGAGTCTCTTTTCATCAAGCAGAGATGGCAGGGTTGTCAGCAGGCTTCCCTGGAGTGGAGATAAATGTTGGTATCATGCAGATGGTGGTGGAGTCCCACAGGTCCTCCTTGGGGACTACTGCTGAAAAGCACAACAGATCACAACATATAGACAAAATTAATCTAAAAAGGCCTTTTCTGGGTTGCTTTTGTCTCAAGATTTTCATGGTGTTTTCCTTGAGTTCCCATGTATGTTTAAGGTAGGAGGCACGGTCCTGAGATCATGTTCATTATCACAGAGCTGTAGCTGGCTATGAACATTCAAGCTGCTTCTTAAAAGTCTGGGGTATAAGAAACATGTAAAGCAAACTGTACTTTAAGCTGCTCTTTGAAAATGGTCTGAAGATGGCTTACTTGTTTCTCTGTTCTAACATCTCTTTGTTTGTAATACCCCTCCAAAGGCATGGGCCTGGTTTAGTGGCTGAGGCAGTTTTATTTCTTGTTGTAGCTGCATCAACAAATAAGCTGCTCTTACGGAGAGTATTGACTGTCTACTTCGAATCTGTGTGACCAAACCATAGCCATTTATTATTCAGTTATGTTCAACTTTCAATTATTCAGTTATCCTCAACTTTCTTAGCCAGTAAATGATCTCAAACTACTACTTTCTAGCTTTTAAAATCAATTGATAAATAGCATTTGTTTATCTCCAAGGAATCAATGTACAATTACTTTGAACTGATTCAAGAAAATAGGATTTTTGAGATACTATATCCTCCCTTTACTTTCTTTAACAAGTTTGAGTTAAAAAGCAAAAAGAGGAAGCATGAGTACCAATGCAGACTTACAGAAATGTGAATGTTCTGCAGTCAAATTATTTTGTGAAACTGGGATTGTTATTGTTAATTTCGGGTCTCTCTCTTTCCTTTGATCCTAGGCTCTGTTCTCCACAGGAAAAAGTGGAAGCTCCAGGCTTTAGAATCACAGAATCTTAGAATGGTTTGAGTCAGAAGGGACCTTAAAGATCATACATTTCCAACCCCCCTGCCATAGGCAGGGACACATCCCTCTAGATCAGGCTGCCCAAAGCCCCATCTGACCTGGCCTTCAACACTTCCAGGGAGGTCACATCCACAACTGCCCTGGGCAACCTGTTGCAGTGTTTCACCACCCTTATCATGAAGAATCTCTTCCTTATGTCTACTCTAAACCTTCCCCCTCCACACTGCAATATAGTGTCCATCAGCCCACTAGTATGAAACTCTGTTGTGTGTTTAGTGGCTGTAGAAGTCACTAGTAAATGTTATGCTAACAGGGTAATTTTGAAAGTTGTTTCTCAAGCTTCTAGCAAAGGTGGGACTGCAACGTACCTTTTTATTATAAGTACAAAATCTGGAATTTAATGCCTAATTAATATCACAGAATCATAGAATCTCTAGGTTGGAAACAACCTCCAGGATCATCAGGTCCAACCATTCCTATCAAACACTAAACCATGCCTCTCAGCACCTCATCCCTCCATCTTTTAAATACCCCCAGGGATGGTGACTCAATTACCTCCCTGGGCAGACTGTTCCGGTGCACAATGACCCTTTCTGTGAAATTTTTTTTTTCTGATGTCCAGCCTGAACCTCCCTTGGTGGAGCTTGAGGCCATTCCGTCTCGTCCTGTCCCCTGTCACCTGGGAGAAGAGGCCAGCTCCCTCCTGTCTACAGCCTCCTTTCAGGTAGTTGTAGAGAGCAATAAGGTCTCCCCTCAGCCTCCTCTTCTCAAGGCTAAACAACCGCAGTTCCCTCAGCTGTTCCTCATAAGACTTGTTCTCCAGTCCCTTCACCAGCTTTGTTGCTCTTCTCTGGACTCTCTCCAGAGCCTCAACATCCTTCTTGTGGTGAGGGCCCCAGAACTGAACACAGTATTCGAGGTGTGGTCTCACCAGGATATCATTATAGTTATAATTGATTTTCTCTTCCTGTATGTTTACCAAGAAGTCTAATGCATTCTGCAAGAAAATCCATATAAGAAGACCCACATTTAACTTAAAAACTCTTTAGATATGATAGAGTAGAAAGACATAACACACTTAAGGAAAATACGCTTTTCTTTTTTCCTTCAGACAGTTTTACAATTGCGCTACTGTGAGATTACTTGACATTGATATAATAGTGTTTACCAGAGAGGTGATATCATGTGTAATTGCAGCACATCTTCCTCTTTGCAAATCTGACTCAAAGGATGTGCAGGAATTAAGTGAGCTTCTTTATTGAAAAGGTTCCTGTCTAGCATAGAGAGGCTTTCCAGAGACTTCTTTTAAAAACCTGTCTTTGAGTGTTTCAAAGGAAAGACTGAATAAAATTGTAACAAACTAAAAGATAAGTTCTGCTTAAGGAGAAACTCCTTTAAATTTTTTTAGCTCAGGACTCTGTCTAGAATCACAACCCCTTTTCAATAATGACCCAAAATCTTAACTATTTATTTTCCTAATTACCATGTGAAACAGCTGTTAACCCAAAAAGTTAGTGTAGTATAGCGATGGTAAAACCTAGATAAATGGTAGATGTGAAAGGCAGGAACATAAACGTAGAAGACTTTAAACGTCAGAGAATTAGGAAGCTATTAAAGGAGAGGATATGCAGAACAAAAGGAAATGGGGGTAGTAGGGCATGATTATACTTTTATTAGGCCTGGGAGTTAAATAAAAGTGAAACCTAAGAGAAAAGTCAAAAAAATGGAATTCAAAGGGTCACTTCTATCAGATTAAATGAGATGGAAGTGGCCCAAGGGATAATACAATATGTGATTTCAGGAGACACCCAGACTTGCAAACAACTTCAGGACTCTCTGTCCTCATGCAACCAGGACACAGATTGCTAAAATTCCAGAGAGCTTGCCCTTGCGGTTTTACCCCTGCTAGTAGGAGTGATAGGGTCGAGTTTTGCACTTCTGACTGTGATTGTCTCCAAGGAACAGGGGTTATGTAAGTAAGGAAGGACTGCAAGGACAGGCTAAAGTAAAACAGACCAAAAGTACACAAAGCTCATTCCCAGACTGGTGTAAGTGTCTTGACTCGAAGACTCAGAGGGGTAAAAATTTATCTTGGTTCAAGACAGATAACACTGGTGAAGCAGCAAGTTCACCTGAACATCACTGGGGTGAGGCGCTGAAAGAAAAATGTTCGGACTAATAGGAAAGATTCTACAGCAGAGGAATTTAGATAATACTTCAGGACGCAGGTCTGGGCCCTTCCCTTAAGTCAGTTTGGGGATATTTTTCCTCCATTTTATACTAAGAGATTAAAAAAAGAAAACAAAAAAACAAGTAATGAGATGCTCAGAAAACTGGATGTATATGGAAGCAGTCAGCCAAGGACATGTTAAGGCCATCCCTCCTCACCAGCACTTCCTGCAGCGCAACTTCCCCTGTGCTCCTACAACCTCATTCGACATGGTCTATGTGACATGCAGGGAACAACACTTCCAACTTCATCTCCTAAGTCTTTCCTGAACTGTTGTGTGAGGAGCATCTTCATTCCTCAGCAAAGGAAGGGAAGTGAAACAGTCCTTCCAAGAACTGAAATGTACTGATTTTGCATGTACCATTGAGACCTCAAGAGGTGGAAGCAAATGAACAAAGGAACTTCAAATTATTTACAATAAGATTTTCTGGGATTATCCTGAAAGCAGCAAAGGAGGAAGGTAAAGATGAAGCTGATAAAGACAAATGTTAAATTCATAAATGGTACGTGGCTGAGAAAATCAAGATAATCAAAAAGCAATTCTTTAAAAACACGAGAAATTGCCAGCAACTACTGGGTCTTTGAGGGCTTGACAATGGAAAAGTACAGATGAAGCTGATATTTTTCAGAAAGCTTTTTGTTTCATTGTTCGCAATAGAAGCTGAAGGTCATTTTCCAGTGATCAAGATAAATTTTCCTTGGGAAGAAAGAAAAATATTAAAAGGCTTCATGATTGTACTGGAACAACTAATTAGACAATAAGAAGCCATACAGGTTGACAAGGCATTGAGCACGGAAGATTTTTCTGAGACAGAGACAACAGTGGGTGGGCTGGAGCAGAGTAGAGGATTTGGTTATGGTCTATATGCAATTACAATACAGTGGGGACTTAGCTTTGTTGCCAAAGCATCTGTATCCAAAACACCTGCACAGGATCAGCAGATACAACAGAGGGTCTCCAGGAGACCTGTGGCTTCCATATCAGTAGTGGAAGTCAAGTGGATGCTTAAGGTACTTAATATAGTACTAGGTCCTGACGTTTCTCAATTGTAGAATCATATAATTGTTTAGGTTGGAAAATACCTTGTAGACCACTGTGTCCAACCCTTAACCTAGCACTGCCAAGTCTACCACTTAAACCATGTCCCTAAGCACCAGATCTACATATATTTTAAATACCTCCAGGATAGTGACTCAACCACTTCCCCGGGCAGTCTGTTCCAATGCTTGTTGCCACTTGCAGTGAAAAAAACGTTTCATAACACCCAATCTAAACCTCTTCTGGTGCAAGAGACTGACACCCACATTGCTGCAACCTCATTTCAAGTAGTTGCACAGAGCTATAAGTCCTCCTTTTATCTAGACTAAATAACCCAAGTTCCCTCAGGCACTCCTCTGAAGACTTGTTCTCTAGCCCCTCCACCAGCTTCCTTGTCCTTCTCTGGATGCGCTCCAGCAGCTCAATGTCTTTCTTGTAGTGAGGGGCCCAAAACTGAACACAGTATTCAAGGTGCGGCCTCAACAGTGCTGAGCACAAAAGCACAATCACTTCCCTAGCCTTGCTGGCCACGCTATTTCTGGTATAAGCAAGGATGCTGTTGGCCTTCTTGGTCACCTGGGCACACTGTTGGCTCATATTCACCTGGCTGTTGACCAACACCTGCCTGGCAGCTTTACACCCATTTGTGCTCAAGCCTGTAGTGTTGCATGGGGTTGTTGTGGGCCCGTGTGCAGAACCTGATAGTTAGCCTGGTTGAACCTCATACAGCTGACCTCAGCCCAGTGATCCAGCCTATCTAGATCCCTCTGTAGAGCCTCAAGCAGATCAAGACTCCAGCTCAACTTGTTGTCATCTTCAAACTTACTGAGGGTGTACTTGATCCCCTTGTCCAGGTCATTGATAAAGATGTTAAACAGAACTGGCCTCAACACTGAGTCCTGGGGAACACCACTTGTGACTGCCTACCAACTGGAATAAACACCACAACTTTTTGGGCCCATTTTTTACCTGACAAAGAGTACACCTGTCCAAGCCATGAGCAGCCACATTCTCAAGGAAAATGCAGTGAGAAAGTGTCAAAGGCTTTACTAAACTCTACGTAGTCAACAACCACGACTCTTTCTTCATCCACTAAGAGGGTTACCAGGTCATAGAAGGAGATCAAGTTGGTCAAGCAGGACCTGCCTTTCATAAACCCATGCCGACTGGGCCTGATCCTCTGGTTGTCCTGTACATGCCACATGATGACACTATGGATGATCTGCTTCATAGCCTTCCCAGGCCCTGAGGTCAGACTGACAGGCTGGTAGTTCCCTGGATCCTCCTTCCAGTCCTTCTTGTAGATGGGCATCACATTTGCTTATCTCCAGTCAATTGGGACCTCCCTGCTTACCCAAGACTTCTGATAAATGTTGGAGAGTGGCTTGGTGAGCACTTCTGCCTCCTACCTTAGTACCCCTGAGTGGATCCCATAGACTAGTGTGTGTTTAGGTGGTGTAGCAGCTCACTAATAATTTCCCCTTGGATTATGAGGGCTCCATTCTGCTCCCTGTCCCTGTCTTTCAGCTCGGGGTGGGGCTGGGTACCCCAAGAACAGCGCGTTATACTATTAAAGACTAGGGTAAAAAAAAGTATTAAGCCTTTTCCCCATCCTTTGTCACTTAGTTTCCCCACACATCCAATAAAGGATGGAGAGTCTCCTTAGCCCTCCTTTTGCTGCTAATGTATTTATAGAAGCATTTTTTATTGTCTTTTACCACTGTAACCAGATTAACCTAGTTGGGCTTTGGCCCTTCTCATTTTCTCCCTGCATAATCTCATGACATCTTTGTAGTCCTACTGAGTTGCATGCCCCTTCTTTCAAGGGTCATAAATCCTTTTTTTTGCCTGAGTTCCAGCCAAAGTTCTCTGTTCAGCCAGGCTGGTCTTCTTCACTGCTGATTTGTCTTTCAGAATATGGTGATGGCCTCCTCCTGTGCTTTTAAGATTTCTTTCTTGTAGAATATCCTTCCTTCCTGGACTTCCTTCACCCTTTAGGACTGCCTCCCAAGGGGCTCTGTCAACCAGGCTCCTAAACAGGCCAAAGTCTGCTTTCCAGAAGTCCAAGGTGGCAGTTCTGCTGACACTTTTCCTCATTTCTACAAGAATAAAAAATTCTATCATTTTGTGCTTGCTGTTCCCAAGGTGGCCTCAAACCATCACATTACCCACAAGTGCTTCTGAAGCCTTGGGTCTTTTATTCAGAAGGTAGCTGATTGCTAAGACAACACACTGCATCAGCAGAGGACAATAGTGTAAATCAGCTCCAGTGGGCACTGGTGGAAGTGATTCTAAGACAAAATCCAAGTATAGGATCCTTTAGTGTAAGTCAGCATTAGTCTATGCACGTAAGAATTAATTTCCGTTTATTTCCTTTCAAAATGCTAGCTAATCATCTAGTATGTTAGTCTTTAAATATTCCAGTAACAGGAATACTCATTAATTATTGACCCACCTATTGGCAAGAAAGACAGACTGTAATGTCAAAATTATCAACTTGCAGGAAATAGTTATGATTTCAATTCTGAATCCAGTATTTTCCCTTAAGTGGCTTAAGGCAAGCTATTTGCCCTCTGAAAGAACCCTTAATTCCTGATACAGGAGAATTCCTTCCTTTTCTGATATGGCTGTAACTCTAGCAATATAACTTTAACTGTATTCATACTAGTTCATCTAGTCTAGTCAGGTTGCTAGTTCTACTTCAAGCCAAATTGAATTTCTCCTCAGTAATGTTAACAGCCATTTCTCTTGTTCTTTTCTTGGACAGATTTAACACATCACTCCTAGTACTAACTTGATGTCAATGGGCAGAGCATAACTCATGGCCTCTGTGGACGTTAGAAAAAGCATAAAAGCATATACATGAAGATGCAGTTATTCCTTATGACCTATTCCTGAGCCTATTCTTAAAGATGTCAGGAAGTCCTGCTGTCCTACAGGATTTTTCTGTCAAGGCAGGATGAGCTTCATGTCCTGTTTAATCTCAAATGAATTATAGCAGGCTATTTTAAAACAACTTATGCTATAAGGCTTCCTCTTTTATTTCCACCTTCAAACTCATGAAAGGCTATCTTATTGTGTCCTGGTTTTCTGGGAGCATGTACAAGCAAATCATGGTTTCTCAAGGATAGCATTCATTCCTGTGAGCATTATTGGTCATGTTGAATGGATATTTAACATGACTGAATAGCTGTCACAGGGGATTTTGTTCAACCGGTGAAAAATCACAGACTTCATTAGAGCTATACCAGTTTATATCCCAGTAAATGGAAATTAGTTGCCCCTTGAGTTTCTTTCCCAGAATATGCGAGGGCAAGACAGATTAATGGGGTATTATGCTCTGATGGTGATGATTTCCTTAAGTTCTTATGTCAGGAGAAGCCTCCGAAAACTGCATCTTCTGGAAATTTAGATCAAGTTATAGTTTGAGTATTCCTCTCAGGGATCTGTATGTTGTATGTAAGCTCATCTGAAGGGTTTTTTGTCCCAGCAGTCCCACTGTCTTATGAAGCATTTTTCTCCAGATATGGATACTTGAGCATGGTACCTAGACTTCACAAGAGCCAATCTCTCTCCCATTTGTGTTATCTTTATGGATGCTCTGCAAAAATCAGGCCAATTTCATGTCCAGGGTTAGATATAGGAGCCTGATGAATATTTACAGGAAAGTGTGGACCATGTGGCTACAAGATATTGTCACATGTGGCCACTTGATCTAAGCAACTGCAAAACAACCAATAAGTCACCAATTAAATCTTCTGTAACAAAGATATTCCAAACAGAGCTTTTCTATGTACTGTGACTGCTGCACAGCTGTAATGCACGTGGTCTTACCTGTCACTTTTTGACACAACGGAGGAGGTATGAAGGAGGAGATGAGGGAATGGCTTCTTCTAAGGAGCCTTGAATAAATCAGTTTGAACAAGCTAACTGCATTATGCAGAGGCTCAGGTTAGAAGCTGCTGGTCAGTTAGATTTCAAACACTGCTGGTATTTGGGGTCTGACTGGTACATAAAGTATCATGATTAATGCAAACTGAAAAATACCTGGAGGTATGCAATGGAGCAGCTTGACTCATAGTCAAAGTTTCATAAACATTGAAGGCACCTTAACAAAGCTTAAGTAGTAACAAAGAACAGATATATGTTGATTTCCTAGGCCAAAAATATCAGACAAGGCTAGTAAACAGCCCACATTTCTCATATAAGAATAATTGTCCTTTCTGGGGGAAAGCAGACATGGATTGTTTACACACTGGGAGGGAAACCAAGTCAAGCTAAGCTTGTCCTACACTCTTATGTCCATTGCATTGAGACTTTCTAATGAGCCTATAGCTCAATGACAGATATCTAAATTATTTTATCTTGGCACGACAGACCTGGCGTAGTAATATGTGGCAATTAGTTACACTTCACTGGGCCTGCCTTAACTTAAGCAGTTTGCAGTGAAAAACAGATTCAGATATGTCACTGACATTTTCTGTTATTCCTTAGGCAAAAGGGCTGATGGACAAAGCATTAAAGTACTAAATCACCTATTGCAAAAGGCTGAATCATCAGCCTCTGAATACTTTTTAGACCTGCTAAATTACAGAACAGCACCATTACAGCATGTGTTGTTACTGGCTGGCATTTTGTTAAACAGAAATCCAAAAGCAAAAATGTTTGCATAGTTAGAAACTAATGTCAGATTCCTCAGCATTTGCCAATGTATAAAGATAAAGCAGAGTTTTGCTATATCTGATTTGTTTTATCTAACAGGTATCGAACAGATAAAGAAAAACAAAAGCCTGGTAAGAGCTGAGATATTTATAGCAACCACCACTTCATGAAAATGGTGCTGGTTGTTTCTATTGTATGGTCACAAACAGCAGCAGTAATGGAGGAGGTGGGTTTGTGGTCATGGGCAACCATCCCAAAAGGAAGAGAAGAGCATTTCTAGAACCCAAGAGGGAGGTAAATAAAGGGTTTGGGGCAGTTCTTCCAACCCTGTTGGTATGTGGTGAGGGTTGCTACAAGAGCAGCTGTCTGGTCCCCAGTTCACCACTCACCCAGAACTATTGGTCTTACCACTAAGAGTGGTTAATGGTTCTGGTACACTTAATGTACAGCCCATAAGAGTTCTTCCAAGCTCTTGTGTCCGTGTATGGACCTTGGACATTTCTCATCCCTACAGTAGGGAGGAGGTGGGCATGTGCACTGGTCACCCCTTCACAAGGATTTGTCCCTATGGGAACAGTACATGGACCAAAAGAAAAACCACACTCTTCCAGGTACCCAGGGGACCCAGGGCACCCTGTGACACTCACCTACCACTAGAATCATAGAATCACCAGGTTGGAAGAGACCCACTGGATCATCGAGTCCAACCGTTCCTATCAAACACTAAACCATGCCCCTCAGCGCCTCATCCACCCATGCCTTAAAGACCTCCAGGGATGATGACTCAACCACCTCCCTGGGCAGCCTGTTCCAGTGCCCAATGACCCTTTCTGTGTAGACATAGCCAGTAAAGACTAGCCCTTCCACGATGCAGCACAGGGCATCCAGGGGCTGTTGAAACTCAGAGCAAGCTTTATTCAGTACACTCATGGTGGAAACCTGAAATCACGCATTGCATTTATTTATTTAAACCATCACTAACTTAGGAGAAGAAAGTGATGGAAACTTTCTGTGATGGCTAAACTAGGAGGGAAATTGATGGAAACATTGGTGTTACGAAATCCCACTTGGGAGCAGTTTTTGTGGTGTGCAAAGACTTGCAGGAGTCCAAGGCATCCCAGGCACTGATCAGAACGTGCTTCTGTCCCTTGCCTGTGAGTGACTCCTGAATATAAGCCAGGGACACCTTGGCCAGGGACATGGGGAGTGCTGTGGCTCTTGCTAGGGCAGACAGCCTTCCATCCTCTACACAAGGAAGGACAAGTCAACGAGCACAGGACAGAGCAGCGGGTAGATGTGCGACGCCTTCATGCTCAGTGAATAACACAGGAAGGGCAAGGGGCCAGCAGCAATGCCCAAACACTGACTCTGCACAGGGTGCTGGCAAAGCTGCAAAACAAGGTGCAAAAATGGAGAAACATTCTGCTTTCTGTTTGCTTTAACCTCCTGGCAATAAGTGCTACCTGTCAAAATAGTGGGCAAAGGCATTTCAGACAGAAATTTAATTTACAGTTTGAAGGTGTTCCTCTGATTCTGCAGACTCCTTGGGGCAGGAATTATGTTTTTGATCTGACATATTAACCAAGCATAAAGCATGGAGCTTTACAATCCAGAACTTCCTAAAAGATAAAGAATAATGATAATAACCTGACCTGCCTGCCCTAGTCTCTGGAATATGTATCTTGCTATTACAAAGCTCCCTGCTTGCAAGAAAAAAGCTATTTATAGGTTGAAGCAGATTTGCAATCATATGTGGTAGAGAAGGAGACTGAAAAGAAATATGCAAACCAAAAAAAGCAATGGCAAAATTTGCATAATTCTTTAAAGTTTTCTTCAAAAGCTTCTGCAAAATGCAACCATCTGTTTTTTTAAGAATATCCTATGGGGTTAGCATGGACCACTCTCTCTTCTTTTTCCTCTTTTTTTTTTTTTTACTAGTTTGAAACAACAAGCTCTACTTGCAGAACAGTCTCTCTTTTTCTCAGGGAAATGTGTGTAATCATAAACTATTAGAGACAGACATCTGCATAGTAACCTGTACTGCTGTATTCAATTACTCTGTAAGCATTTTAAAGCAGTTAGTATGTGCCAATTTACCTCATGATGAAAGTGTTTGTGAGAATAATATGCTTTATTCCAAGCACCTGCTATTTAATATTTGAGAGAGCTGGAAGTGTAATGAGAAAAGAGGAAAATATATGCTTGCAGCTCGAACAAGAGCTGTAGATGCAATTCTGGGGTGAAAAGATGTACAGCTGAATGGAGACTAGAACACTTTTCCTCCATTTGTAAGCTAGGCAGAGACAGGCTAATTCCCAGCAGTCAGGTGCTACAGGTATGGCCATTACTGAGGCTAGTTAATCTTTGTATCCGTGTTTCTGATGAAGAAAATGGTGAAAAAACAAAGCCTGCATAACCCAGCTCTGTGGCTGATGTGTTTTCAGAGGGCGCAGGGAGCCCAGAGGTCACCCAGTCCCCCAGGGACCCCTGGTCTAGGGCTTAACAAGGATGGGAGGCGAAAATACAGCATGGGGAGATACCATGGGCATCCATCATGTGATATTGCTGCAGAAATTCTCCTTATCATCAAATGTAGTTTTGAAAGCACAAAGTTCTCTTCCATTTCTACATCAAGCTGGTCAATCAAGCAGCCAAGCAGGCAGTTCACAGAATCTCAGACAAGGTGGGGTTTAAATCATCTGTTAGGGATGTCTATGAGTGAGGATGGACCTGGAGCACAGCATATGGAGCAGGTAATATGTGGAAACGCAAAGCATTCAGATGCCATTCTCTTTATATTACCATTTTTTTTTTTCTGCTGATGTTCCAGGAAAGACTGTGCTGTGGTAGTGACGCAGCAAAGTCATCTGCTGTTTTGATTTCACCCTCAGTATTACTGCTCAACTGTGTTGGCACTGCAGTCCTAAAAGATCTACTGTGTGTCCCAGCCCCACATTGCAGAGTCCACAGGTGCTCTTGCTAGAGCACAGAGGCTCCAGGGAGCTACTCTTGAGCTACTCCCAGCAAAACTGAGTGTGGGAAATGATAGAGACCGGCAAGCTTAGGTCAGGTTGTGCCTGTGTACGTATATGGGTATGCCAAGTGAGCATGGATTGAATAGATTGAAAGTATACAAAGACCTACATGATCTTTAAAACAGGACTTTCAGATTTGGGTACCTAAAACTAGGTTTCTGAACCTGTACTGAACCATATAAACAAATAATGTTATTTACAGAAGGTCTGAGCAGGCAAAGGTTTCCTAAGTCAGACTGTTAATTTAGGTACTTGTTTTTGCATTTGGGAGCTACGTATTGCTTTTCCAACTCCTGGCATAGCTCTGTAGAATCCATATAAAGACTCCGGTGGATTTGCAAACTCACACTTCCAGCTATTGCCTGCCTGGAACAAAACATAATCTTCAGCCAGCCCTTCTGCCAGCAAACTGATGAAAATTCGCACTGTTTCACAGGCTGAACACCCCATGCAAATGCAGGCGGGATGCAGTAGGACAGCCTGCCAGGTAAAGGCAATTGGCAGACTCCTGACTTAACACAGAGAATCCAGCTGCTTAACATGCATAGGATGTGTCCTGCGGGATGGCACACTGGATGCCTACAGTGACAAGGTAATGTGACATACAGTGCTGTCAATGAGCAGATAACGGTGAATGCTAATTGGCCCTGCTCCTATTCCCTGTTGAAGTAATTCATAGTTTTACTGTGAGCTTTGGAAGTAGATGGAAAACAGTGAGACTACGGAAGCTGACACCACAAGAAGGATGGTGTGGGCAGTGCAGTTACCCAAGGACAGCACTGTTCCTTCAGGTTGCACTGGAGTCTCAGTCAGCTGGGAAAAACACAATGTTCGGGGACAGCACCTGAGCACCTGAGCTGTAAACTGCATGGTAGGCTCACCTCTGTCCACCTGTCAAGGTGGACATTTCTTCAAGTCATAGCAGGGAAAATAATGAGCAATCACCTTTACTCCTGCTCACAGAGAGGAGCTTTTCTGCATAGAAGCTGGCTATCCTCTTCTCTACTTCAAGCCAAGGAAGAGCTTGAAGGCCCCAGCTCTCCTTAAGCCAGCTCCTTCCTCCCAGGTAAAGCAGCTGCCCTTGAGAACAGGTCTCCACTCTTCTCACAGGAACCTGTGTCCACACTGGTCCTCCTCTCCTGCCTCCAGAATAAGGACAGTGTCAGCCTTCTCTCTCTCTAGCTACAACTAAGCAAGTACAGGTCTTTTCCAAACAAGATTTCATACATCCTCCTTCCGCTCCATCACTCAGCTACCACACACAGTACATCACAGGCTGCGGATACTATACCCTAGGAGGGAGTTTCTCTCAGCTACACTGCTCAGCAGTCTGAGTGCACAGCCTGGCACAGACTACAGGCCATGTCACTGAGAAAAAAATCTTTCTCTCTCTGACTGCTTCCCTGAGCCCTCGGGGGGAACGTGAAGGGACTGAGGCAACTAGCTCCTGAGGGACTACATAAGGGAGCCCCTCAGTCTGTGCTCTGCTGACATCACCAGTGGGTAGTTCGTTTGTGTTAGGTCCTGAGCAGCTGTTGGATGAAGTATATTGGGAGGGATTCCTCCAACTCATTCTGCTTGGAAGATGCATTTGAGATCTAAAACCCTCTTGCTCCCACCATCCCCTGCCCAATAGAAAAAAACACCAAGAATATTAAAAAAACTTCCCACACCTCCTTTTTGTGTTTTCCTCTATTATTCTTTCCCTCAAATTTTTCATGTATATTTTCGCCCAGTCTATCTGACAGATCTTCCTCAGCATACTTTTAAAGATTGCCAAGAATATAGGTAGCAGTAGATGGATACTGTTCTATTGTATATTATTGACATCTGGAAAATTGGAAATAATGTGTTGGAATAACAGGAGAAAGAGTTGAACCAGCTAAAGTTTTAAAAATTTATTTTGCTCACAGTAGCCTTCCTCTAACAGCTTCTGCAATTTATAGGACTATGGAGCACAAAGTGAAGCAGTCCAATACTCGATTTAAATCAGCTCACTGTTCAGCTGAAAGGCCACTGTTGACCAAGCGATGCAGTTACATTTGTATTAAGGAAAAGGAGTTCACACAAATAAGACGGGACAAAAGCAACACAAATCCTCATGGATCAGCACCAAAGATTGTTACACAAATTAGCTACTTTCTTAGTAAGATAAAAATTGTCCATTATTATAAAAGTAAATGATTCAATATGTTACTCTGTCAGTATTCTAATTTCTATCCAAGACAATGGATACTATTGATAGATGACCAGGCGCTTTAATGGCAATAACTACATCAAACCATAAAATAACATTACAACAGTATCCCCAGCAGTGTCTCTAACCATTAAATTTCATAAAAATTAGTAGGGAAATTGGCCTTATCCAAGTAATTTAGTTTCCTAGTCTTTCCCATATATTCTGAAGTTTGATACTGGAGCTCCTCACACATAACAGTCAGAGTGAAGCATGGAAGGCCAGCTTCGAAGTTTAGTTTTCCCCCACACTTGCTTTCTTCCCATGTGTAACTAGGTATAGTTTTTCCACTACATTTTTCCTCTCTTATTTACTCTCTTTCCTATTTCTCATCCTAGCCTCTATTTTTATTTCTTTTCATTTTTTGGTCCTCTACCCGTTCTTTCCCGTGGGACATTTGTTGCTACAGCACAAGGGCAGCTCTTTCAAACAAGCAGGCTTCACCTTCCAGCTGAAGTTTGTAAGATTTGTGTCCTCTGAGCTTCTTGGTAACGAGCCTGGCCCACCTGTCCCAGCTGCCAAGACAGGTTTACTCCCTGCATTCAGTCTCACCTCATTCTTGGGACCGACAGCTTCACAGGCATTCTTTACAGGGAGAAAGAAGTCCTGTAGGAGTCAGGACAGTCTCAAGTTGACCTTGTGTGATATAGTGGGACATGATGGAGCATGAACAACTGGGTGGGATTGCTTCCTGAACTGCTGGCAATGAACTGAAGCTAAAACATGATTGTCATGATGAGAGACTGGCAAACGCACTCTCTGTGGTCCAAACCATCTCAGAGCTGAGAAGGTGAGGTACTCTTCCCTTTGCAAAAGCCTGCTCTGTATGCACGAGTCATACTCTGAGGGCTTTGGAGAGGTAAGCAGTAGACAAGGGACGCAATATGCTTCCCAGCCTTGCCAGGTAGCCAGTGAACACTGGCCCCACAGGTGCAGACACCCAGCGGTTCTCCCCAATGCCCATAGCCCAGCACCACCAGCAAGTTGGCCTTGGTCCATCCTGCTTGCCCAGGAGTGCCCAAGGATCGATGCAGCCAGTAACTACAATGGTGGCTCTCAGAGGCAGCCAGCCTGGGGAAGCACTCTGCCTCTATGTAATGGAGGGAGCTGGAGGAGCAGTTTTTGAAGCAGGCAATGAGGGCCAGGGACATGATTGCTCCCCCACTGCTAGGAAGTTGCTGTTGACAGCCTGCTGACCTGACCTACGTTGTTAATACCAATTGCCAGCAAGCGAGTTAGGATGGCTGCTCATACACAAATCTGATTAGGTGGAAGCTATTTTTGATCCCTGTTCCAAGCCTAGGAAATTTCCGTGTTAAGGAAAGTTGCCTGTGTGGGGGAGGACAAGACATTAGGGCTGCTTGCTTGTGCTTAAAACGGCAGTAGCTCTGCCCTGCTCAGCTGTGTCGGCACTGCAGCCCCAAAAGATCTGCCATGGGTCCCAGCCCCACACTGCAGAGCCCACAGGTCTCTTGCTAGAGCACAGCTGCTCCAGGCAGCTCTTTCCAAGCTACTCCTGGGCAGAATGAGGCAGGCAAGCATAGGTCAGGTTGTTTATGGGTATGTGTATGGGACCTTCTACAAGGAGAGCAAGGTGACATCCCTGCAACATCCCTCCCTCCTCTCTCCCTGCCTGCTGCAGCATCAAGCTGGCAAGGGTAGGATGAATACCCTGACCTGAGCCTTGCTCAGCTGGTCAATGAGAGGCAAGGGCAGATGTTTGCCCAGAGGAAAGCTGTGTGCCCCCCTGCCTAATTGAACGGTAATTGAGGTAGCAGCAGCGTCACCCCTCCACCTATCTCAACAGCAGATGAGACATTAGTGGCCACCCAAGCATTTGCAGCTGGTCGTAGAAGTGCTGAGGATGCAGACAGCTGCTTCAAGGATATGAAAGGATGATTTCTGACAGCAGCTGAGACTGCTGTGGTGCCTGGGGAAAATGCAGTGTTGTCACTGCTTAGGCAACCAACAAGGAAAGAGAAATTTTCCTCCATTTTCTACATCTCGTCATCCATCCACACCCTTTTTTTTAATTTAACAAAAATATTTCAGCTGCTATTAAAAGGGCATTATTAGCATATAATTGGCTTGGAGTCCTCACTGTGATGTTGAGCCCTCAAGCTGATGTCATCCTGGTTGCCATGGATACAGGTGAACAAGCTGCTTGAAGTGCAACATCAGCGCCAGGCTGGAGTGGGATAGGAGAGTGAAGGGGGTGGGGGGCAGGGGGGGAGACATGGACCTAGGGAAAATGGACCTAGGCTGAAAATAGGTGAGCAGAAACAGCTGCTGTCACCAGGTGAGTGCGACTGTAACAGATGGGGAGAGGGAGTAGAGAGCACTTAAGAAAGATATTAAGGTTATGGCATCGCATTCATGCTCTTCAGTGCAAGGTGGGAAGGCAGGCAGCTCCATGCCATTAAATACAACATGAAAAGGCCCCCAGCTAACAATTAAGAGAAAAGCCTAGGCTGATGCACCCCGACGTGCACAGTAATTAGAAAGACAATTAGTGTCTTTCTTTTGGTTCAACCTGTCTGATAGGTAAGGAGGGAGTAGCAGAAGGGAAAACGTGAGAAAAAAAACAAAAAATGATGTATGTTCATATACGGTTTTCTGTATGCAAAAGACTAGCTCTATGTGTCTGGAGGAGATAAAGGGTGACTGTGGGACTGGGGATCTGTTCATGTGCATCCATATGAGATCCTCTAAAGAACTTCCAGAGTAACAACAATAATATCACTAAAAATAATAAAGGAATCCCACCTAAATGAGTTGCAGAAGGGGTTGCTTTGGCTATTCCCATTTCCCTTCTATCTTCTTCTCGTGCTAAGAAAGAAATTAAAATATATTTTTTCATACAGTATCTCTAGCACTCTTTTATGTAATAATCCGCTTTCTGTGAAAGAGGCAGGTCAGCAATAGCTGCAGGCTCCTGCACAATCAGTGCTCATCTCAAAAATCTCCAGCTTTCCCTGGGATTTTCCAGCCACAACCTATTAAGCATTTGTCTGTGACAAGAAGACAGCCTGTGGGGGAGGGGCTCTTTCATATGATGCTCAGGCAAATTTCTATTTGTTTACAGAGTGATTGCATGCATTTTTTGTAATGGAGAAATTAGACTTTTAAAAATGATATGTCGGGTTTGAATTAATCTTAGTAGACATTTATGGCTTAGTGCACTCTCTAGCTTTTAGTCTAGATTTATTATTCTAAAATACGAGTTTAGTTTTAAATTGGAGAAGACATGGAGCATGCTTTCCCTATCTTACTCCTCTCCTTTAATGCCTGGCAAAAGGTGTGATTTGCCAGGATACTAAGGAAGGTCAAACATTGGTCTTTAATGTACGAATACAAGAACAATGACTTACAGCTAAGCTTTGTACTGTGGAAGACAGCAAACTTAGTAATTTAATATTTCCTGTCAGAAAATTGCTGTTCTCTTATATCTAAGTTATGGGCTAAATACAAATATTTGCTCAGAACAGTGAAACAGAAGTTTTGAAACTGTGAAAATGGTTTTTTTTCTTTTAATTATGTAACAATTACTTTATTTTCTGAGATTCAAAGTGCCTTTGTATTGCAGTTTAGGCTAACTAGAACAAACACGCATGTACGAAGATATGCTTGCAAACAAAATTTAAAGACTTGATTGCTCTCCCTCCTCACATTTTTATTTTTCATTTTTTTAGGAAATATTAGGTTTTTTCCTCAGTTCAGAACAGACATTTTTATTCACATTATTTCTGGCTGAGCCTTCTGCAATTTATATAATCACAAGGGTAACAAGTAAGCTGTTGATGAGATTTTTTTTTTCCTGGTGTGCCATCTTGAAGCTTCCTCATTGTGGCAACCACCACCAAACTCCAGATGTGGGTAACCTTTTCAGCAGCCTCTGTGGAGCTCTCTTTGATTTCCAACCACATCATTTGCAGCCTCTTCCTCAGTGTGACCATTCCTGGTGCTGGAAGGGCTGTGCTGGCAGGCAGGTGGGCTGCAGGGCCATCCCAGTGCCCTGTCTGTGACAGAAGCGGAGGCAGCTGGACTGAAAAAACCCACTCTGCCCTGACAGTCCAAGCCTGGAGGTCCTCCAGCCACCCCAAAAAGCCACCAGCCTGGGCTCAGAATGTGTGTCCCAAGCTTCCTGCTTTTCAGCTCCCAGTTGCAAGTGTCTATAATTTTTTTCTACATAACTTAACGGGGCAGGTGCCTGGATGAGGTACAACTGAGGCTGCTGAGCATCCTCTCCATATCTCATACCTGCTTCGGTTTGAAATAACGTTCTTTTTTGAACTCTTTCTCTCAATTTGGCCACAGCCGGAGTTATAGTCCCCCCTCCTACCTAGTAAAATCATTAAGCATGCAGGAATTTGAGGGCTAGAAAGGATACATTAACTTCAAAGAGATTAAGAGACCAATAATGGTGGCGTTTTCTTCTCCTTCTTTTCATCCACTACATGAAGCACAACAAACTGTGAATAAGTCTGTTCCAAACCATACATTAAAAATACATTGACAATTTCAGTCACAGATGTGCCTGAAAATGTTTTATACTCTGTTGTCACAAACAACACCTACACTTTTCTAGAAATTAATGGGATAAAAGGACGCAAAGCACATCTCTCTACTTGAGTGAGCATTTGATGGGAAGCTTGGGTGGGATTTATCTCATATCACTTAAGATGTCCATAGCTGAGCTAGTCACCATGGGCTCACTGTAGAAATAGGCACATTTCGGGACCAGCTTATGAGCTTTCTATGTTTGAGCATCTGCATTAGAATGAGATGAACACAGAGGGTGTAATGACTGGATTCCACTGACTGCAGGTAGTGGAGGCCTGGGCTGTATGTTTGGAGGTCCGGGCAGGATTCACATTCTTCAAATGCAGTTTCACTGCTTCCCCGGCTTGGGCAGTTTTCCAGACTTTTTCTGCTCTTTTAAGTGTGATCATGCAACAAATCCTTATGTAAGAAAAATTTAGTATTGAAAAAAGAAGATGCTAATACTATAAACATGACTGGGGAAGCATAGTGGCAGTAGCTTTTAATGCCTTGAAAACAGCTGACATTGAAATTGTCATCATTCCTTTGTAGCTATGATGCCAAACCTCCTAAACTTTCCTTTCTTTAGTTTATTAAATGTCAGGAGAATGTCTGCAGATGTCCAGCATGTTATGCATATAATCCATGGTCTCTCCTTCTGTCTCCCCACTTCTTTTTTTTTTTTTTTTATAATTGTAAATAAGGAAAGCTGATATAACAGAACAAATTCAACTTTTGAGTAATTTGATTGGTACATCTACATATTCAGACATGTATTCTTAATTAGTAAAATCCTGACTTAGGACTCTAAGGAGTCATTGTGTTAGGCAATTGGGGAAGTCTGGTTCAAATACTGTAATCAGCACCCAGCCTCTGCTGAAGTCAGCAAAGTAGTTCCCATTTGAATTTACTGCATTTAGCTACAGTAGTTTACTTCACTTCTAGCCCTCCCTCCATTCCCCATCTTGTGTGAAACGAAATAAGTAATTTTCAAGTTAGCTTCTCACCAACAGGGATCTGCTTCACAAAATCATCACACACGTTACTCGGCTTAAATGGAAGTGCTAGAAGCCTGATAGCTAAGCCTCTACTGCAGAGACACTCAAGGAAAGGTTTATATATGGCTTCTCAAAGGCATCCCTGCTACAGTGAAGGATGCTTATGGGTCAGTACTAAAACAATCAGCTGGGCAGCATGATGGGGGAAACTTCTGCTTTAGTATCTTTTGCCCCAGCTGTTATTTTCTCTCCCTTAATCTAAGCAGAAAAAACAACCCCATAACCAACCACAAAACAGAACAAAACCAAAAGAAAAAAACAATGGTAAAGAAAGAAACACATAAAGTCAAGAAAAAATATTTCACTCCAAAATGACAGTGGAGCCTATAGGTTAAGTATATCTCTCATTTATTTTTTTACCAGCAGTTGTCACAGCAGGAAATAGCCACTGTAGGCTTATAATTGTTTGGTTTCGAAGCAGAAAATCTTTTACTTGCACCTCCTTTCTCTATCTTTAAATTACTACTTGAAGTGTTAGCCTTTGTTGCTGCTGTCCTTATTGGCACTGCAGGAGACAGTGATTGCCTTGTATCTGAAAAGTATCGTGAAATTAAAGCTTAATTGGTTGTTTAAATGGGATATGACATAGACCTTGAAGGACTTAAAGATACCTATTCTAAATTGGTTTCAGGTTTACTGTGAAGGTCTGAGCATATATACCTTGGAAGAATGAAGAAAAATACATCAAATTCTCTTCCAGGAAAGGGCCTGATCATTTAGAATGATGTCATCACTGAAATTACAGGAGAAAAGCTAGAGAACTTTCTCCATGCGTGGTCTCCCATTTCCTCTCTCCGGGATGCAGGTCACAGCTTATTTATGCATCACATTCTCTCCAAAGCAGAGCAAAACCAAACAGCCAAAATAAAGAGATGAAAAGTGGCAACATAAGCTTTCACTCATTTTTTGTAAGGTCTCTTAGAGGGGAAAAAAAACAACAAACCTTTCCAAAATGTTAATAAGGAGGGGCAGGAGGAAGAGATGGAGACTTGTGGGTGCCCATGGCACCTAAGAGATTTAGCAGGCTCTACAGTAAGCAAGCATGTGACCCAAGAAGCATAAAACATTCCATCTGACTTTCCATGGAGTGCTTAGGAGCACACACACTCCTGGCTGAACGTGGCCCTGCGTTGTTGAAGAAGCTTCCAACCCAAACAGCTGTCATGTTTCATATGTTCCATAAAAACAGTTTTTAGCTGAAACCCTGCATTTGTCTTGGCCTGCAGGAACCTGTCCAACGACTCACAGATTGGATGCTCTTTCCACTTTCCTGGAAAGAAGTGCTGCAGCAATAACGCACACTGTAGAAAAATGCTAGCACAGCCTCAAATGGCTGAGTTGTGCTCAACTTTGCCTTCAGATGCTAAATAGCAGGATAGTACTACTGCTGTCAGAAACAAAAAATACACAAAGCACAAGGCACACAGCTTCCCACTCCACTGCAATGGCTACACAGGCTCTGAGGTTTAAGGTATGGAGGGACTTCAGTGGTGCGAGCTAGAGGGGAGCTGGCATGGACCCCAGGCTGTTGCTTGCACCAAGACTTTTTCTAAATGTGCTCTTCTGTGCTTATAATATATAGGGCTGTGATATGAGAGGGACTAGGAGAGATGAAAGAAGGAAAAAGGAGTAATCTGTTAGTGCAAAATCTGTTCTTTGTGGAGCTGATCACAAGGTTGTTTTGAATCATAGCGTTCCCTGTGGCAGGTGGCTTCAGCAGCACAAGGACTATGAAGAAGACTTTTGGAGACCTCTCATCTTTTACTTCATCTGGTCATCTGGTCCAATCCCCTGTTCAAGCAGGGTGACCTAGAACATGGTGCCCAGGACCTTGTTCAGGTGGCTTTTGATTACCTCAAGGATGGAGACTCCACAACATCTGTTGGCAACCTGTACCAGTGCTCAGTCATCTTCACAGTAAAATGCATCTGGTGTTCAGATGGATCTTAACTGTACTTCAGTTTGCACCCATTGCCTCTGGTCTTGTCACTGGACATCACAGAGAAGAGCTTGGCTCCATTTTCTTTACATTCTCCCTTCAGTTATTTGTATTCATTGATGAGAAAAGTTTTGAGCTTTCTGTTCTCCAGGCTGAACAGTCCCAGCCCTCTCAGCCTTTCCTCACAGAAGAGATGCTCCACTTCCTTCACCATCTTTGTGGCCCTTTGCTGGACTCTCTCTAGTATGTCTGTCTCTCTCTTGTACTGGGGAGCCCAGAACTGGACCCAGAACTCCAAGTGTGGCCTCTCTGGTGCTCATTAAAGGGGACGGACCACCTCCCTTCACCTGCTGACATCACTCCTCCTAATGCAGCCTAGGGTACCATTAACCTTATTTGCCAGAACGGCGCATTGCTGTCTTGGGCTCATTGCTGGCAGCACAACCCTCTGGCATATCAGCCACTCCTCCCAGTTTAGTGCCATCAAAAATTTTGTTGAGGGCACACTCTGCCCCATCATCCAGATCATTAATGAAGATGTTAAGCAGGACTGAACCTGATATTGACCCCTCGAGTGGAATGCTAGTTACTGGTTTCCAACTAGACTTTGTTCCACTGTCTTGCATAATTTCTTTCCATTATTTCTGTAAAGGGAGTAAATATTGTGTAAATTATAAAATAGAACCATAAAAGCATGTTCATTTTTCTGTACTGTGATAGCAAACGAAAAAAAAAAGCACAAAACAGAGTAAAAAAAAAAAGAAAAATTATTCAGAGGGGAATTTCAAGGCCTCATCTGTGAAGGACAGGACAACCAGATGAACTTTAAGCTTTTCCTGCAGTGACTTTAATGAAGAAATGCTCATTAACTGTTTGCTTGAGTCCTTTACCCAACTGTCACTTGGGCATATAAAACTGTAATTTCAGAGCATGGAGAAATATTAGATAAAAGCATTTATTTTACTTGCAGCCATGTATCCTCTCTTGGTACCAGCAGAGAATAAAACAGTGAACAAAATTAGAAAAGGAAAGGAAAAACAAGGTGAATTCTAAGTATAATGGTGTTAGAAGCCTGAAGAACGTTTTTGTAGCTACCAGATATCCTGTATTTTGTATTTTTTTTTCTGGGCTACACAAAAGGCAGACTCAAATGCTGCTTTAAAATATTTTCTGTGCCCGTACATGTAACCATGACTATTTGCCCTTTAAATAAGACCACTCAAATCATCTGTGCTACATACAAATGTCCTATTTATGACTAGCCCCTGGAAGTGTTATAGCCGTAACACTTGTATCTACCTTGGTTGGTGCACAAACAGTTTCTTCTTCAGGGAAAAACAAAAGAAAGAAAAAAAATCCCACAACTTCTACCCAAACCCCACATTATTACTATCGCAAAGCCTGGAGAAAACAAATGCTAACCTGCATTCAGGTAAGCAACTTTTCATTAGCAAAGATGTTATGGAAAACCTTGTGGATTTAAATTTATATTAGAAGGGTTTCTGTGATTTGGTAAAGCATATTTTATGAAAGGATTTTTTCTGCAGTCACAGGGTGCTTTCAAATGGTGTATTGGTGAAGGAAAGGCATTTTTGCTCTGCAATACGATGACATTTGATAAGAACAGGGGACTGTCTCTTCTGTTTCTGTGCCAGCCCTGTCCCAGCCTCCTCTGGGCTCCTTCTTCTCCTGGCCAGTCCTGCTGCCAAAGACACATGTATCTCTGACTGGGGCTTTCAGCAGGTTCAGAATCTTTCTGCCCACCAGGGCCCAAACAGGAGGAGCGGGCTGCAGAAATTAAAATCAATGTTAGACCTTCAGAGACATGATCTGAATGCAAACATTGTTTGCCTGTTGTCATGATTTCATGATTCCTGAAGTGTTAACACCTTTATAGAATTCAGATTGTAATAGCTTGATATTAGCAAGAAATAAGACAATCTTAGATCTCATGCGACAGGTACCATTTAACAGCAAGATGTGACTAAGAGATGCAGTAGGGATGCAACTACAGAATTCCATGAAACAAACCATGAAGGAAAAAACAATATTAAATACTTGGCTCTTTTCAGCCATACTCTGGATGTGGATGCTGCAACATGGTCCTCAGCCCTTGGGGTGGCCTTTGAGTGCATCTTTTGGCACACCCTGCCTCCTCCCTGGCAGCACCCACACTGCAGGGTGGACGGAGTCGCTGCAGTGGTACCCATGCCAAAATACCATCACATCATACCTTTGTACTGCCCAGCCACACATGCAGTGAAAAACCCTCCTAAAGTCGTGCTACATGAGGGCGAGGGATGTGTCTCGGAAGAGACCTAGCCTCCCTGCTCCCTTCTGCCCACTGCATATCCAGGTCACAGAGAGCCCCTTGTAGACTCTCCTTACAGAAGGGTTACTTCTGTGGCTGCAGCTAGAGCTGAAGCCTGCTTTGCTTTTGGTGAGTACCACACAACCTGTACCTCCCTGTCAACAGCTCCTAAATGGGATCATGGCCTTTGAGGGAAAGCAGACCCCTGTCCTCAGGCTCAGCGGCAGGATCATCAACTGAGTTGTGAGCAGAGGGTTGCCAAAGCTGCCCAGCACCCTCTTGAGATTAGGACATGCCTTTATAGCCTGAAAGAGCTCCTGGCCATGCTGTGCTCCTTGGCAGCTCTTATGACCACTGCTGGGAACCATTCAGAGTACTTTCCTACATTTTTTCAGATCAATCAGCAGCATCCAACACGGTTAGGCAGATATTTCTAAGCAGGCAACAGGGCTGTCAGTAGGAAAGACACACAAACACAGGGCTAGAAGAAAGAGGACGTTGTGTCACTGGTGGTGCAGTGTTAGCACCCAAACGTGGAGATCCAGCATGGGTCTGAAAACACTTATCAGCAATACACCCCACAGAGCCCCGTCTGGTGCTGTGCCTATACCTCTGCATCACACAGGGTAGCCCCAGCTCCAGCAGTGCCTGAGGGACTGCAGATGAGGTTGTGGTTGGAAAGCTCCCATGAGGGACTGCCTCACTGGGTCAGTGCTCACAAGTGATCAAATGATACCCCACAGACATACTGGAATGATCAGTAATTGCATGTTTCCCTCTTTTTTATTTTTTTTTTACAGCCTACTTCCCTAAGCATTTCCATCTACTTTTTCTCAAGAAGGTAATTTTTTTAAACTCTTTGCAAATCCTTCTGTTTTCCTGCTGTTCTTAATTTCTCACCAAGAAAAGATCTACTTTGAATAGGGCAAATGTCTACTTCCTACAAAGGCAAAGTCAAGCCTACTTTATGAAGTGCTGAATAGTCAGTCATATGAAGATTTAACTTGCAGGCAGAGCAACAAGGACTGATGCTAGAGTGGTAAAGATGAGACATCTGGAAAAAATTAAATGGAGAAGGCTACTCCCTGTAGTACATTTGCCACATGCTTTGGAATATGAGACAGAGATGATGTACAAGTGTCACACTTGTTTTTGTGCTGGCACCAAGCAATCCATGTATCTGCAGCATGCAGTCCCAAAACTTTGACAGAGCAGAGGAATGCCATTCTTCCTTGTCAGATACTTCTTGCATGGAGCATTAGAGGCAAGCACTAATCTACTCTTGTCAGGAACTGTCTTTGAGCCACCAACCAGGACACCAACATGTGTGTTAGATTTTGGTTCTCTTGAAGACAACTATTGTATTCTGGACTACAGCACCTGTTTTGTACCTGGGTAGTAAATCACAGCACTGTGCAAGAATGGAACTCATTCCCAAGAAGAATGCAATCAAACTAATCAATCAAACCTACAGCCCTCCAAAACAGCTCTTTGACCGTGTTCTGATTTGCCTAAATGTGATTCTATATTTGCACTAGACCATCCTGTGAATGTTTCCAAAACACTATTCACTTTATATCTGGGAATAAAAGTAAGCATATGTGCCTTTAAAAAGAGGCATAGTCATCCTAGGACTGTCCATATTATAATACTTTTTCTAGAAATACTTCTGGCATTGGCCAAAGGTGATCTGGTTTTCATGTGGGGCAGCTCCTGCAACAGATGAGAATAAATTGCTTATATGCTTCATTTGTTCTTGTCTGTAGCACTACTAAATGCCATGCCCCTCTTAAAAACCTCATTTATACAGCTCCAGTCCCAGAATTATACTGTTTGTAGTAACTCTGTTGAAGAGCTAATTTTCCAGGTAATGGCAAAAGGCCAAATTGCAGCCCTTTACAGGGAAAGATTAAGTCACATGTAGATTACTGTGGTCAGAGGGTTAAACTGGCACAGCAAGGGCTTTGGGAAGAAACAGATTTCCTCAAAGTCTCTTGGAGGCAGAGGTTGCTCACAGGGAGGTGACATATTTCTGCTTTAGTCTCCTGCTCCCTCCATCCGTGCAACCAAAGCCACTTGCTGCCTCCACCCATCGTGTCCTCTGCAGCCCAAAGGCACATAGACAAGGTGTCCTACCCCACTGACTGACCCTGTGACACACTGAAGATACTGTCAGTGGCAGTGGTCAATAAATAGCATTGTTCACAAACCTTCACCAGGCCTTTGCCTGTGGTCTGCAAGCAGTTCTTGGTCTTTGGGGAAAAAAAAAACCTGGTCTCAACTTTCTTAAACAATGTATTTTGGGGGGGTTTCCTCCTTTTTTGAGAGAAAGAGGTGGGGATGCAGGAGGGGATGTGTATTAGACACAAGAGTAGTTTGGTCTCTCCTTTAATCTCCATAGAAAGGGACCAACTAGTTTAGAAAGCCCCAAGATACATTGCAGATCTACAAAAGGGAGATAACACATTGCCTGAGTGTCTGAATGCTCTCTGGCTGGAGCAGGCTGTGTCTTTATCTTTCACCCTTTCCTCTGAGCAGGCTTAAGAGCTCTGTTGTGTGCCTGGCACACACTTCCTCACACATCCTCTTCTTGCAATAGGTTGACAAAACTGAATTAGAGCCCTCTCAGGCACAGAGAGATGTCTCAGTGGTATCTCATTACAGTCATTTCCTGGTCCATAGCCTTACCCTACTTGTGAAATATCACAACTCCTCTTTCCTGATGACTTGAATGCATCACATTAAGTGAAGCTACACTATGGAGAGCTTTTGAAGAACAGTTACAATGAAACCTCTCCAGTGCTTTTTATCCAGTGTGTAAAACTCAAACTTGTGGTGATTTTATCATCTCTTCTCTACCTGGCCATGAAACATCAACATACAAAACAGTTAAGAGCTGTTAGAGCTGTTTCTCTAAGCTGTCTTCAGTCAACAAACCCCTGCCATCCGTAAGGGATTAAATTCACAGTTTCTGTGACAAAGCCATAGCTAGAAATTGGCTGCAATGAACTCAGAACAGCTTCTTTAGATTCTGAGGCTAAAGAAGGGGGGGGGGGGGATGTTAAATGTGAGGTAGCCCTTGCACTTCATAATCTGTGCTCCTCTGGACTCTTTTATCTGTGATGTCCATGCAACTGATGTACTACAAAGTAAAGGACTTCAGGCTACTGTGGCAGGCTCCTCTTGGATGATTATTTGCACAACCACTGCCATTGTTAAATGATTTAAGAAACAAAGATTCTCTCTGAGAATCTTCTCTTAAAGATTCACTCTGTTTCTGATATTTGCCTTCCGCTGCATATACACAATTGCTCTGCTTATAACAGTATCTGCAAGGAAAAAAAATGTCCTTTAGAAGTACAACACTTTTTCCATCATCAAAGAAACCAATTTCACTTAGAGCCTTATTAACACTGGAGGTGGAAGTGGAACTGTAACAGCAAAAACCCAGCAGGCATAATATGCTTGTTTTGGTTTTTTTTATGTTTTGTTCCTTATTAATGCTAATCCTACATTGCTTATTGCTTTTTTCAGAAGAATCTGGTTTGAACAAAAAGAACTGACATTAGCATTAATTGGGAGAAGCTAATTTCACAATGTAGACAGGTAAATGACCTACCCAGGACAATGCAAAACTGATGAAACCCAGATCTTTGCTACTATTTTCAGAGGAAGGTATAATAGACTGTTAATTCTGCATTATATGTTATTAATTGTGTATCTATTTTCCTTCTACCAACAAGACAGGATTACTTGAGAATATTTTTTTTCTTTCATTCTTCCTTCTTTATCACCAAGTAGCGATGTATGATAGTTGAACATCTACAAACTTCCCATGCTTTTCTATCGAGTTTCTGGATCTGCCTCTGACAACAAGTATGTAGGTTCAGCACTGATCCCAGTGATGTCAGTCTCTGTTGAATTTACTGAGATTAGACCATGGCCTTTCATATCCAGCTCTCAGCTGAGGAATGTGCTGAACCGATTGACCGAAAGAAATGCTCATTTTTAATGTCACCCAGAAATTATAAAAGATAAAACAAAACTCAGCCTGCAGGAATGATAGCCCATGGAATTATCAGAGCAAACAAACAGGAGACTTATTTCAAATTCCTGCAAAGCCTGCAGAAAATAATAGAATAGATGCATGGTTTTATTCTAGCTTTGTATATCCCTATCTCTCCATTTGCATCTGCCTCTATAGAATAGTAACATCGAAGAACCACTGCAAGATCCAGATTCTACAGCCCTCCTGCTTGGAGCATAAATCACTTCTGCCTTTTCTACACACCCTGAAGTGAGATGGGACACCTCCAGCTGCTCTTCCTTTAGACATCTGTTGGGAACAGAAAACTCAGGGTCCATGAGGACCCTAAAGGATGTTCTTCTCTAGCCTTTCCTCTACAGAGCTCCTTTAATGTGAAACAGTGCACTCCCTCACATGGTTGACAAGACAAGAGGGTCAAATTGTAGAATATTAAAAAAAATAATAATGCATAAAATCAGCAGTCATGTGCATAAAACATTGTAAAAAATATATCTCACAGAAGAGTTTTGTCTTACACTGATAGACTCTTACTTAGATGATTATGAAAGAGATCTCAGAAGAGGTGGACAAAGAAAACTCACGATTTTAATTTTAATTTTTTTAAATCTGCATTGTGCTTTGGTTTTGACATTTGTCATTTTTTTCTGGACTAATGCATCACAGGGTTTGGGCAATTTGGCACAGAACAAAAGGAACAAAATTAAACCATAAAATGCCATAAATCTCTTCTCCCCTACTCGTTTGCACCACTAAAACTTGAAGTATTCATTTTAATCCCCAGTTTGTGATGGGGACATTTATTTTACACACAGCTAAGCATGGAAATCATTTGTGCTTATTTTCATTGGATTACTGTTGCCTTTTCAGATTAATTCTTCAGAATGGGGTTTTAACATTTTTCTTTGCTATCCTTTTGAAATTTTGAATTATAATTCATGAAGCACTTTGTGATAAAATCCTAACATTTCCACTGTGCTTTTTTGCAAAGTTTTAAAGAAGCCTTGACTGCTTATGTATCATCCCTCTGTTACAGCAGGGCTCATGGCTTCCTGCTTTCATTTTGGCCCTCTTGCCAAGGAAGACTTACTGAAAGAAAGAATGTTTTCACCTGGGCAGTGTGCGATGTTTGCCCAGACAGATGGCTCTGAGGATCAAGAATAGCTTGTGACCTGCTGGCTGTTGCTGAGGTGGAGGTAGGGGCAGTCACGTCTGTCTGTACACATCTGTGCACCTCTTCCATAGCCGGCATATTTTCTCCTGTGGAAATGAAAATTCATGCTGAAGAACTAACACATCTTTGGTTATGTGCACTTTTCAGAGGACTTTCTGATGACTGTTAGCAAGTTTTGAATCCCTCTCCTTTTTCATCCTACCTGTTTGCTGAGGCTTCTTTTATGAGGAGACTCAAGACATAAGAAAGGGCAACTTCACCTGCTCTTTGGGGTTTGCTGGACTGAAGAAGATTCATGAATTCGACTCAAAAGCACTAAATGTCATGAAATGAGTTGGTATTAAATACTGTGTTCAGGAGAGACAGGTGAAAAACAGAACATGCATTCCAATATCCACAGGGGCAGGTCCTGGTACTAATGTTACTTCAGGCTTCTCAAGGTTCAGGCTTTTCCTCTCCTTCTATAAAGAGTCATGGACAGTCTGGGTGAGGCAAAGAAATAAATAGAAAGGGGCAAACTCTGAAGGACAGCCCGTACCTTTTTTTTCTGAGCCCTTTCATGACTACGTGCTGCCCTGAGAAATGAAGGCAAATTAAAACCAAATAATTGCCTTGTAATTCAGTTTTGTTACAGAACATGGGTGTATTTCTGAAAACCGAAGCCCTCTGAGACCTGGAGAGCTTATGGTTTGGCCCATGCTGTGTTTGCATTATGGTTATTTGCCTATAGTAGTGTTCATACAGCTCCTGTCCAACAACCATGTACTGTTTATGCCTTCCTTACAGCTGAGCAACCACTGCCCCCAAGTGCCCACTTGAAGGCTGTTTTTCAACAGGGGGTTATCGAGGTTTTTGCACGTGTGTGATGCTGGGGTTGGCAGTGAGGCCATCTCACAGTCCACAGCCTGGTTAGACCCAGCAGCGGCTCACATGGTCAAATTACTTCCTTTAGCATCCCTCAACCCATTTTCTCCCTGTGGAACACCTATGACCTCTCAGAAACCATGATTATTTAATGTCTTTGTTTCCTATAGTATTGCCTTTATACCTTGCACAGTGAAAATCAGTTCCTTGAAAACCGCTTTGTTACCAAGATCAGTGCCAGACAACAAAGGTCAGTGCCACTACGAGTCACCTATATACTAAAAAAACTCTCTTTCCTTATGTTTCCACTGAGAGTAACAGCTTTATGTCACCCAGCATCATAATATCTTCTGTTTGCTTTTCCAAATCAAATCAAAGGTGCTCTACTTACTTGGGCAATATCATTTTCCAGCATTCACTTTCCCAGGAAAAAAAGAGATTTCCCCAATAAAGCTCAGGCCCTTTCTTACCTGAGCAGTCATCTTCAAGATTTCTTGTTGCCTTATCAACAACAACCCTTGTCAAGACTCTAGCTTTCACAGCCTTTTTCTACCCTTTCCTTCTTATCTGGATGCCCTCTCCAACTTCCTATCCTCATGCTCCTTGAATTTATGAAGTTTCTTTCCATGCTTACATGCATATTCCTGCCCCTTTTCCCTTGCAGAAGCTTCTTTCTCTTTTGTCCTTCTCCTTCTAGTCTCCTCCATAACATGTCTCCATACTGCAAAGGTCCTCCCTCCTCTCTGACCCTTTCCTGCCCTTGCTTCACTCCCACTGGCAGGATTGATCCTGATCAGCATGATGGTTCCTGTGATGGTTGCCCTACTGTCAGGATCACCCACTTGGTATAGCAGCAGCTCCAAGGTGGCTCTCCACCAGTGTAAGTCCATCCAATGCCACCAGCTGGTCTGCATGTTCTTAGCTGATAACCACTTTATCTCCTGTGTGTCACACTGTGGTTCTCTTCATCAGTTTTTAGACTTGAGTGATGAACTGCAGCTGACAAATGCTTTCAGATGCCCTGCCTAGCAGTGACAAGCTCCTCGAAGCTTCAGCCTCCTCCAGCCCCTCAGATTCGGAACCACTGAGTTTGTGGGGATTGACCTCTTCTCCAGCTGTGGATAAGTTGCACAGTCAGGAGTTTAACTGCTGCTCTTCAGCCTTCAAGGCTGGTTTCATTATCATCAACCAGTTAAGCCAGCAAGGCAAACTGGAAGTATTGGCGATGTTATTCCAATATTTACACTGCCTATTTTTGCTCATTATTGTCTCTAGCTACATTTCAAATTCACAGGGACCCATGACAACCAGTGCACTTGTGAATGATGGCTGAGCTTTACCAATGGTTAGAAGTTATGGCCACAGCAGTGGTGCTCCTTTACATCCTTTACATCACCCTTTACCACCCTGTCATGTGGTACTGCTTTATTCAGATGTATTGAAGGTAGTTAAGTACATTCATTTTCTGTGCATAATGCTTGCTTTATATCTAGGATAACTATATATGAATGGATTGATGGTATTTGAATCTCAGGCCTCTGGTGTTACGCTAAAATAAAACGGATCATGAATACACACTACAATAATATTTACTTGAAATGAAGTATGGAAAGAAAAAAAGAGACCACAAATATTTTCAAGCCCTTGTAGGTTTGTGATTTGTGCTAACTTAGTTACAATAAACTTCTTTATCTAGGTTGATGTGTCCATCAAAAACATTGGTATGAAAAACAAGGAAAAAATTAGATGTCAGTAAGTTAAAAGCCATTTTTTTTCCTGTGACAGGGTCACCCTAACTCTGATCTCTCTATCACTACTAGAAATTCAGAGCAACTGCTCTAAGAGTTCAGTTTGTAATGTGTACACACACATTAGGAGAAACATATGGAAACACTTTCTCTATTCAGGCCAGTGAGTAATGCAACAGTGTCTGGATTCCTCTCCTACACACAGAGTGATCAAGCAGAAATCCTGCTGGTATGCTGAGCAAGGGAAAAAAAGTCCTGTTTTCTTAATGTGATACTTTGCAATCAGGTCATCAGCACTTCGGAGGCTGTTCTACTGATGATTCTCCAGTGATATCATGGCTTTACAAAGCCTGTATGGAAGCAGCAAGTAATTACTAGCAGGCAAAAGAGAATTTTAAGAAAAAGAAAAAAAAATCAGGGCAGAGAACATACAATCATGTGTCTACTTGTTTTGCTCAAGAGGGATGTGAAAGCCCTGCAGCCTATGGTGCTCAGGGAGGAGAAATGCAGGGGGAAACCTCCAGAGGAAAGCTCTTGGGAGCGTTTCTGAGTGCTACAGAGCAGGTCTGGTCTCACTCACAAACTGTCCACTTTCATTCCACCTCTTACTTCGTCTTACCTTTTGATTGCTTTCAGTTTCTACTTCTTAACGTTTAAGTATGCAGAATAAACCCATTGATCTCAAGTGTCATTTTTATTGAAGCCAAATCACCAGTGGAAAGGGAGTCTTGCAAGAAGACCAGACCCAGACATACACTTACATAGACTAGAGAAATGCACAACCATGAAGCCTTTATTTTACATCGTGAAGTCTCTCCTTCCCAAGCCAGTGGTCATTTTATTCTGGAAACTTCTCTAACATGTATAGAAAAGACACATATGAACTCGAGAACGTCTTTCAACCTATATAAAGAATGTGCTGTAGAAACTGGAGATTAATCTTTCTTCAGGTTTCTTCAGGTTTCATAGTTTGCATTTTGACTTTCCACCAGCTCAGAGTTTCTTGCTCTTTCCAAGCTGATTAGAGTCAGTAAGTGAAGTGGCTGAGTTATGCTCAGGCTGGGTATTCCTGCATCTGCATGTGATGCACTTGAGTCAGGGCATAGCCATAAGACATGAGGAGGAATGGGACTGTTGTGAAGTACTTCTCTCATGGAGGGCTCTTTCGCTGGGTTTGGTGAAACAGTGAAAAGCATCTCACTTGCTAGTGCAGTCAGGGCATATTATGTTGCATAAGTGAGCCTGACTGCCTTTCCTTGGTTAAAGCAGGGCTCTGCCGTAGGGCTGTCAGGAGGTATTACTTCCAGAACTGTGAGCCTGTTGGTTACCCATTTGTGTTTCACACACACCCTGCCTTTCTAAACAGACAAGCCTATTTCCAAGCAGACTCATTAACTACATAATCTTGAAAAGAAATATGCATTTATAATTCATGCATAGCTGAAAAAGCAGTTGTAAACTCTTCAACATTCAGTATTACAGTTTGGCTTTGGTTATGTTACATGATGGTATGAGCTTTAGAACAAATTTAACTGCAATGCTCCTTTGTCTTGTGGTATCTTAGTATTTGACAGCATTAGAAATTTTCCCCCGTTCCTAGATCACATCTGACTTTCTAATGTATTTACTGTCAAAATGAGGATTGAACTGTGTGAAGCACATTACTTCTTCCGTGTTTATAGTACACTGCCTTGTTTCCAGGCCACATTTAACACGGATGCCACACAAGCTTTTCAGACAAATAATAGATTGCAAAAAATGTGTTAGCCAGAATTTTGCTCAAGTCTTGTAACGATACTGTAAATGAGATCACATTCTTCATTGTATCTTAATTATTTTAGACTGTCCTTTGGCTAATTAGCAGCTCATTTACTCAGAGCTGATTGCTAAGGCATATAGATTTAAAAAAGCCTTTATGTTCACTTTCTTATTGGTGTCCTGTTTCTCATTCAAAAATGTTGACAGACTCTTCTCCTTCCCAACTGCCCTGATTCTCTCTATGCACTTTGCAGTTTAACAGCCAGGTTCCCTGCTGCCTTCCAGGTCTGGGTCATGCACAAATAGTTATGAAACTTTTATCAAAAACCTCAGATGTGCCTATCTGAGTTCAGCTTCTGTTCAAAGTGAGCTGCAGATCACAGGGATCTTGTGCATGTTTCATTAACTTTTCATCAAACCTAGACACTAGGTTTCTCCACCAGAATTTTTCTTAATGAACAACATGACTATTCACTACCAGACAGATTTTTTTTCTGCTCTGAACTCTGTTCTGTGGAAACTATCCCGTGAGCCAAAATGCTTAGTAGCTTCTGATACAAAAAGTATTTTTGCTTCCCTTTTGACAAAAGACAAAGGCATGCAAATGTGTACAGCATAAAATCTGGAATTGTTGCTCTGGGACATGACCTGAGGAAAATTGGATTAATCCAAACCTGTTTCTAATATAAACGGAAGGATCTGCAGCTTATCCACATAGACAATAATGGCAGAAAGGAAGAGGGGCTGGTTATGAACCTGAATTTGTCGAGCATATTGAGATTTTTTGCCTTGCTTCTACTCTGGATTTAGAAGATATTCAAGGTTTCTATTTCGTAGCGTGAGGTTTTTCCTCTCGTGCACTAGGCACCTTGAAAGCAGTCTCATGAGGAGAGTCAGTGACTTCAACCTGCAGGTGGCACACAGAGCTCTGAGCAGAGTGGGAAACGGGGCCCACACATGCACAGGGACCCCAGGGGCCAGCAATAGTAAAGATAATTTCCTAAAGTGGCTGGTGATTCAACACAGCCTTCACATCTCACAGCTCTGTAGCAGCCTTCAACTGACTTGAAATACCTGCTCACAAACACGTTTGCCACCAGTGATATGCTTAGGGTGAAAAATAAAGAAAGAAAAAGAAGGAAGGAAAACAATTAGAGGTATTTGTTTAAAACAGGAATATCCTTCTCCAGATAAGACTTATGTAAAATCATCATAGCTAATAAAAATAATGTACGGAAAGAAAAGTTATTCTCAACTGGAGAGCAAATACATGCAAAAGGAATTTAGCCACTTCTAGTTTGGCATATGTAGTATTTAGGCACTTGTCACTGCCCAGCCTGCAACAACAAATATGGGTCTGTCTTTATTTTAGTTCATCATTATACAAATGGGATACAAGAACACAGATGATGGTAAGTCTAATTTAGGGATTGAAAGTAATTTTATACGGAATTTAGCAAATTCTTAAGATGCACGCCATGAACTCTGAAAATAAATAATTCTGTACCAAGATAATTTCACAGTGTCACAGCACCAGGCCCACAGGACATCATAGGCCAGTGACCAGAGTGGGAGGATGAGCTGTTCTGGGTATTGGGAAAGGAGCACTGAGAAGAGGCACTTCTTCCACCTCCCACCTTGGGTTATCTTTTCTTCTGGACTTTTGGTTTCCAAAATCTGTGAGTCTTGGCAGTGATGAAGCTGCTTAGGTATAGACAGATAGACATTGGTTGAGCAAGGCCCTTAAGGAAGTTCCATTCATATTCTGAAACTCTTAGCATTCACCAGGGTGAGAAACAGAGATGTTCGTATCACTGGGCTGCTCTAAGTTTAGCCTTTTAAGATAACATTGTACTTTATAGAAGAATAGAAGAAGAAGAACGGAACACCACCTTTTATTTGCTCAGGAGAAAGAATTAATGTATAGACGGAGGCATTTTTACATTATGTCAATATTAGCTGTTTCAGAGAACAAATGTTCTGGCAGCAATTCCAATGAAAAACCTTTAATCAAAGTAAGTGACATAAAACAATTGACAAATCTGGTGTAAGCAGCATTTTGTTTGGCATGACCATAATTCCACTCTTTGTCATTGTCCTGGTCACCAGAAGAAAAGGTTTCACAGTGCATTAAGAATTTTTTCATTAAGCCACATCACTGATGCAACTGTGGGCTTTCTGCCTAACACAGATCAACATAACAAGGTATTGACTGAACCTGAAGTTCACTGTTAAGAGTAGAAAAAAGTAGAGAAAAATGTCACAACAAATAGACTGGTAAACAGTTAATGGTGGCATTATTTGCAGGCAGAGTTGAGGGGAAAACTGCCAGCCTGTAATTATTGCATTTTACTGACTGGTCTGTAACACTAAATACTGAGAACATGGAAGTTTTCTGGGTCTGTTTCCAAAAACACATTTGGTAGCAAATGGCAGACTTGGTGCAGCAACCTCCTCCTAGGAAATGGGAGAGGATCCCCTTCACAAACCTCTGGCAGTCACCACAGTCATTTTTGGGATACAGATAAATAAAACTGTACTGGAACCTATATAACTATACTTTTGTAGTGAGAATCCAGCACATGTGCCCTGTCTCTCCCTTTTGCATGTGCAAAACTCATCTTTGAGCAGAAGAAGGAGGAAAAGGAGTGGAGCTGGGTTAGGGAAGGGATGGGACAGAGCAGAAGTCCACTGCAAGCAATCCTCGTTTCTTGTGAGGCTTTGGGTTAACCTTACTTTCTCTGTGTCAAAGGTTTCCTGCCCACAGTTTTTAGATAGGTTCAAAATGTGTGGAGTTCACACATGAGAATCCTGATCCTCTGCTCTCCTTTGTCTCTTCCCCAGTGTTTGGGGTCTTTGTGGGCCCATCTTTCAAAACACACACTCCAATCCGTTCAATTCTGGAAGATTTTTTTTTTCCCTTCTCCTTGTGTTTTCTACTTATAGCTTGCACAGCTATTTCATTTATTTTCACATTCCTTTATTTCTACATACTATCACTTCTTTACCTTAGTCTATGCTGATATGCCCTTTTATATGGTATCCCCTATTGAGAAAGTAAATATTCAGGACCCTTAAAAAACAAAACTCAGCTCAGGTGTGTGGAGTGCAGAAGACTTTACCTTGGCAGGAGAGTTACAGCTGGGAAACAGAGGCTACATCAGCAGGAACTGAAGATATCTCTTCACCCATTGCTGCTCCAATTTTAAAAGTGAACGGTTACAGAAGCGATTTGTCAGGCCTCAAATAACAAACCAAGTGGGGCTAGCTCTCCTCAGGTCTGTGTTTTCTTTTCTCTTCCTCTTGCTATTTATTCGCTTGCATCTTGCTTGTCATCCAGTGCCTCCAAGCACGTCCAAGTCCCCTTTCCTAATGTGGCATCTCCTTTAATAATGTAGTCTGTGCAAATTGGAGCCTGGCAAACTGCAGGCTCATCAGGGTGGCAGAAGCACAACACCAGTAGGTGCTCTTCCCTTGTAATCCTTTACTGTCAAAGAAGCCAATAACTACAAACTCCTCATTTGCTTTGAGACACCCTATGGCAAAGCAGATCAAGCTGCTCTTTTCCTTCATTACAACTGTGTCTTCTCTCTGCAAGATTAGCAAGCATTACTGTGGATTTGTGGTATCTGTACTGTCAGGGATTGCTTGCAGCCATCGCTAGCCGAGGTGCAGCAGCACAGCAATAGCTGTTACACTGCTCATCAAAACCAGCTATCTCTGCTTCTTCCTCACCGCTAAAACGAACAGTGCTGCACCCTGAATCGGCCATGTCAGTGCCTGTCGCCCAATTCAAGCATGATGTGGAAGAATGCACTTCTAGGGAACCAATCCTTTTCTTCAGGGCAGAGAGAGTGATGTGAGATAAAAGGAAACCTTACTAGACAGCACTCATGTAATGATGTAAATAAACCATAGCTATTAGTCCAATTACATAAAAGCTGGTTATCCTGCCATCCCTCATTCCACAAGAGTGCGGAATGATTTCAGCTTCTTTACCTTATTCAGTTCTCCACATAGGGAATGAAATGCCTGAGTTTATCTTTTTGTAATGGCTCTGATTTATGAAGGGCTTTCTGGCCAGCAAAGGAAACCTTTTGCTCTTTCCTTCATAAGGGCTGAAATTGCTCTTATCTTGCACTTAGTTGTAGGTTGAAGGGTGAGAACTTAAGATGGTTTTTCCAGCTTTTTGTAGTTAGAGATTTAGAAGGGAAGCAGTACTTAAGCTGTCTCAGAAGTGTTAGATTTTGTTTTGGTCTGGTTTTGAGCGTTTGTTTAGGAAGATACCCAGCTCATGGGGTACCACTGCAATGGAGCAGAGCAGAGTGTGGGGGAGCCAGGTGGTTTTGTGCCATCATGTCATGGCAAGGCACTGAACAAACAGGGCAGCATCACCATAACAATAATTACATTATTTGCTCTAGAGGCACCTGACAGAATCTCAACCACTGCTTCACAGGCAGAGACTTAAACATGTCATGTTCCCATCCGTGTCAGCAGTTCATCTCACAGCTGACCCCACAGCCCTGCTCTCAAAATTACATTTCTGTGCTCCCAGTTCACTGATCCTCTGCTAGCGTGGCCCACGGTGAGGCAGCAATGCAGGGTGTGCTCACAGGACCACACTGTGCCCTCCCAGTGCTGCCTAATGGCTTTGGAAACATGCTTTCAATTAACTGTTTAAAGCCAACATCAAGTTCAGGGAAAGAGAAGAGAGGGCATCCCATCCTCTGTTTACATTCTACCTGCATTTAGCTTGATTTCCTGTAGTTACACTTTGCCACTTAATGTTTTCCCTTGATCCTTGCATTAGGGTCTAAAAAACAGTGGCCACTCCAAATTACCATGCTGGAAGTGGCAGAAACCCATGTTTTGAAATATGTAGTCCTGCTAGTGAAGAAATAGACAAGCCATTTTAAGTGTATATAAAATGCTACTTTAGAGGTATTATAATTATCTTATTACAAAGCATATTTGAAAAAATAACAGTCATGGATGTGGGTCTTTCAGGCCAAGTTTCATCTCAAAATGAACTCTCATGGCACTTAATATCACTGTGAGACTGTTAATTATATCTTGGCAGAAATGAGAACCCTATAATTTGGCTCATGTGTTTGACAGACTATTTCCTACAAAAAAAAGCTGACCAGAAATGTATCTTGATTGACCTAATAACCTTTCCATTTCAATACCTCTATGCAAATGTGAAAGATACAGACCATCTAGCCTCTCTAGTGGGCTTAATATGATTTGGAAGGACTTACTGAGTAGTTTAAAGCCAATTTCTTAGCAGAATGAACCAAGAGGTGTTGAAAGAACTTAGATGCTGAGAAGGCAGTTGACCGTGCATCTTCTCCTCTACTTATTTTTTTTTTCCAAGAGATCCCCAGCTGCCTTTTTAACAGCTGCAAGTGTTAGCTGTGAAACCCCTAGCCGTCATGTCAAAAATATAATTCCCAACATGTCAATCAGCTCCAGGTGATAAGACCTTAGATGAAAGGAGGGACAGCTAGACACCATCTCCACCCCTCCATGTGTGCTCTATCTCACATGCCAATACTTCCTTCCAGCATACCCTGCACTCAAGGCAGGTGGAGAAGGCAGAGCTAAGGCAAACAATAACCACAGCCTGTGGAAGGGTCCCATATTTTCATGACCCAAAACCTACCACAGCATCCTTTCGGCCTATCCATAGGAGTCCCCAACAGGAAGGGCCCTCCGTGACCTCTAAGAGTAGGGATCCTGGAGTAGGACAGAGAAGGAGGGAAGGGGTGTTGATTTTCATAGAATCATAGAATGGTTTGAGCTGGAACTGACCTTAATTATCATATAATTCCAACCCTCTTTCCATGGGCAGGGACACTTCCCACTAGACCAAGCTGCCCAAGGCTCCATCCAACCTGGCTTTGAGTTTCCCTTCCAGAGAGGGGTTGTGCACAACTGCCCTGGGCAACCAGTGTCAGTGCCTCACCACCCTCATTGTGAAGAATTTCTTCCTAATATCTAAACTAAATCTTCACCCTTCCAATTTAAAGCCATTCCCCTTTATCCTAAAACTACGTGCCCTTGTAAAAAGTCCCTCCCCAGCTTTCTTGTAGCCCCCTTCAGGTATCGGAAGGCCAGTATAAGGTCTCCTCAGAGCCTTCTCTTCTCCAGACTGAACAACCTCTCTCAGCCTCATAGCAGAGGTGCTCCAGCCCCCTGATCATCCTTGTAGCCCTCCTCTGGACTTGTTCCAACAGCTCTATATCCTTCTTATGTTGAGAATTCCAGAACTGGACACACTACTCCAGATGAGATCTCACAAGAGAGGAATAGAGGAGCAGAATCATCTCCCCTGACCTGCTGGCCATGATTCTTTTGATAAGGCCCAGGAGATGGTTGGCCTTCTGGACTGCGAGCACACATTGTCAGCTCATGTCGAGCTTCTCATCAACCAGCACCCCCAAGTCATTCTCTGCAGGGCAGCTCTCAATCACATCATCACAAAATAGCAGATTGCCAGGTGAAGAACCTTGCACTTAGAATTATAGAATCATAGAATAGTTTGGGTTGGAAAGGATCTTAAAGATCATCAGGTTCCAACCCCCCACACCTGCCATGGGCAGGGACATGCCCCACTATTTCAGGCTGCCCAGTGGTCCATTTCCTTGTAGAACTTCATGAGGTCCACACTGTCCCACTTCTCCAGCCTGTCCAGGTCCCTCTGGATGACATCCTATCCTTCTAGTGTGGCAACCACACCACTCAGCTTTGTGTCATCTGCAAATTGCCGAAGGTGCACTTGATCTTGCTGTCAATATCATTGATGAAGATATTAAACAGCACTGGTCTCAGTACGGACCCCTGAGGGACACTGCTTGCCATAGATCTCCATCTGGACACAGAGCTGTTGACCACTAGTCTCTGAATGGAACCGTCCAACTTATTCCTTATCCACTGAACAGTCCACCCATCAAATCTGTATGCCTTCAATTTTCAAAGAAGTATATTGTCAAAAACTTCTGTAAAACTTCATTTAGAAAACTGAAAATGAAAGACACAATTGGATGAAACTACAGATATTCCCAAAGGGTTCAAGTACCATAGTGTGCCTTTGCTTTCAGAGTACAAGAACAGACAAATAGCCCTCAGACTCAGGATTTAATTTCACTGCCTTGCAAAAGTTATTTAACAGAAGATCACAGTCCATAAGCTTTTAAAGAAGTGAGCTGGTAAACATGGGATGGCTGACCCACTTTGCTCTCAGCAACTGACTGGAGCTCGCTCTTCATGTGCCCAAATTAAGCCAATGTGCCTTGGCTTAAATTCTGCTCAGCGAGGTTTAAGCCGAGGGATGCTATTTAACAGCAGGAAGAAGATAAGGACCCGCACAGGGATATTGAGAGGGACTGAGCTGAAGGAAGCTGACTCAGGGAATACAGTCATATGCCTGCATTTGGTCAAGAATATTCTTGTCTCACACCCTGTGTCCAGCAGAGTCGTCTGCAGCAAAGCACCCTGTTGTGAACCAGCCTTGACACCTCCCCAGCATGGAGAATATCTCTCTTTGGGATGAAGGGCTATTTACTGAATTGATTGATGGTTTCAGAGTTTTGGTTTTCTTAATGCAAGGTTTAGTTTAGATTTTAAAATAAAGTAGTATTTGTGAGAGAAGATATTTCTTTTAGAAAGACCTGTCAGCCTTTGTTTTCTGTAGGATTTTGTCCATTCTATCCCTATCACTACAGAAAAGCATGCTTTTAGAGAAAAAACTTGAAATCAAAAGTTAAATTGTTGAAGTTCAGGAAATGTCCTAGAATCATGTTCCAAGGACAATACTCCTGTTTAGTGCAGAATTACTAATGCCTTCAAAAGCTGTTACTATTATAACTAGAGCTGTCTTACCAACACCACAAGTTGAAATGAGTTTTGAGATTCAAAGCCACGTTTTCTCATTCCATTTGATTTGTCAAGTAAATGTGATAAATAGTTTGGCAAATGGCTGCTGAAAGTTAAACCTCACATGGAGCAGGCCGTGCCTTTTTGACTAGAAGGAAAAAGAAAAACAGTTGGACTGCACATAGACTGAGAAAGTCTGAGCCCTAACACCTACAGAGAAGCAGAAGAATGGTTCTGTGAATGAGGACAGTGACGTGTTTTTTTCAAGTGTTATATTCCCGTAACTGATATCACTAATAAATGTTTATATTGGTGTAATGTCCAGTCATTTTAGCCTGGCAAGGATCCCTACAAGGCTCCACTGTGGTAACTTCTTTATAAACCGATGTTAGTTGTGTTTTCCTTTATCCTGGAATACTTGATATATTTTTATTACATTGGATACCTTGACATGAATCATCTGTTTCTTGCTGCATTTATACTCAAGCCTTCTTGTTTTCATGGAGTTGAACATTAAGATGTTTGTTAAGAAGGTTGAATTTCTTTATACCTCAGTGATGTTCAAAATAAGTTTTTTGGATGATTCCTGCAGTTTTTCTTCTAATTGATATGTGTTCCCTAAACCTTGTGAAGCTATGGGCTGATTTATTTCAAACTTATTTCCTCCAGAAACCTTTCTGCTTCTCAACAGTATTTTTACTGTAATACCTACACTAGTGATCTTCACTTGAGCACTCTGACAGAGCGAAGTGTTATTATCTTCAGCTTTCCAAGCAAGCAGAACAATGCAAAAGAAGAATTCATCTCACTTAACTTCAGTAATGTAAAAGTTAAGGATCTGATCTAAGCTTGTTTTACTTAGGAGGCTTCTTCTATAGTCCTCATGGAGAGAAATATCTTCAGCAGGTGATTAATCCCATATGTCTATGACACTTTTCTTAAGAGTGGAACAGTTTGTCCTCCGGAGGTTCCTCAGCTTGGGAATATCAGAAGGATGTGAAAAAGCAATGAACAGTATCTTGGTTGCCTGAATTTCTTAATTTATCACCTCTGCCTCCCTTACAAATACAGTGACAAGTAAGAACATAAATTGTTTATTCCAACACTGTAGGGTTTGTACAATGAAATTTTGTAATTTTGTATGCAATTTATTTGATCTCATACATGTTTATTTTTATATGTAGGCATGTAACTTTATTGTATCCAGATTTACAGAGTGTCAACAGTACTCAGAAGAATCCACTGCAATGTTTTCCAGGAGTGTCCAAAATAGGAGTGGGTTGAGAACTAAGTATTCTTGCTAGAACCACTGTTTGTTCAAAGTCTGCTCTGCAGGTTTTGGATCAATTCTTTTGTTCTTTGCATGTGCATATTACAGTTTGTACAGGTATAATGCCTTGGTAAAGGTATGATACAGCACTTGTCTCAATATGCCAAGACTATTTGTACACTTACTTGCAGAGTAATATATGCACAATGACTATGAGACCTCTTGCTTACCATCAGTATCTGGATGCTGTGAGCATTTCTTATTCTTTTATGCATGCTATTCTGTATCTTCAATGTACACAACAACTGCATGCTAACATCTGTTTCACTAACTACCTGTTGATAGTTAAAAAAAAAAGAGTAATCTTAAAGTGGTTGTGTGCCTAAATTTCCTTCTTTCCTGAAAAAGAAAGCAGTATAAAAAGGAGACATATTTTAGATGCATTTCTTTCGTGGACTTAAAGATGTGAAAGACTCCTGAGGCTTGGGAAAAGACTTACAGAACAACATGCTACCACTACTCATCCACTGTCTCGTACATATTCAGCTCCCTGGATCTGATAAGTAAATACATTCTTTTTCTCCTTAGGGTAGAGAGTTCAAAGTAATGAAATCAGAATTTTTCATAGTTCATAAACATAGACAACATCACCACTCACTGTTAATGCTGGCATTTGAACTTTCTATACATATTTCCATATTTCTGTCTGTATACTACGGAAGCAGTGATTTGTAGAGTCCAAAGAGGCCAATTTACAATCAGGCAGGAAAGAGGATCCTTCACAGTTCCTGATCTGAGCTGGGTGACTTCTCAAAGATGGAATAATCTATGAAAAATATTTCACTGAACAGGAAGGGTCAACAAGCTGGGTCCAGCAAGTGAGTCCACCTCTCCCTGCTTCAGCCTTGAACACAGCACAATGCATGTTTGTGGACCTTCAGATTAGATGAGAAGCTTAAATCATAAAGCACAATCTCAGTTATGCAAAGGAATTAGTGGGAAAACTCTTCTCCTTCATTCATGCTAAGCGACTCCTTGCTGAAAAGAGTGGGACTGCTTGGGGAGAAAGGTAATTGGTCTAAGTGAGCAACTGCTATAATTTTCCAGCCCTTTCTAGACTGCAAAAATAGGCCTGACTGTACAGTTATATAAGTGGATTGCTAGGGGTAAGGGGATTTGTCAGCAAGGATCTAGTTCTACAGCAAGAAGCTGGAGGACCTAAAGATATACGTGCATGCACTCCTCAGCACCAATTACATTTAAGTAAAATGAGTCCCACGAGTAGAGGCAGTACTTTAACAAATGGCCTCACTTCTCTACCCCAGGTCCCACCCTGTGAATAATGGGAAAGTTATGGTGGATACGCCGAAAGCAGCCTAGCAAAACATATTTGCTTTCAAAACACTGCTCCCTACGGATAAAGCAAGGGCCTACTTGACAGCTGCATGAGGAGGTTTGCACTGACTATGAACTGACCAAACAAAATAATTTAGGGTCTAATATATGCAAGGCATTACATTTCCCTAGTGCTTATTCAAATTCAAAGGAGAACTGGGCCAGTTCCAGGTAAGCTGCAACCATGGTCGCTTGTAAGTGATTTCTGTCATTTTAAGAAGGGCAGGCTTATGAGACTACAGCTTGCAGGGCTGAAAAGGAAACAGATTATCACTCTGTGCTTTACAGATAATTGAATGTTGCTAGAATTCAATGGGAGAAGACTGATATTCCATCTATAACTGTCTTGCACTGGAGAAAAGAGAACCATGGCTATAAACACTGCACACACACCTATACAGAGGTGGAAAGCAAAGGGCACTCAGTGGGCAGCCAACGTAACTTCACTCCTGAGCAACTGAAAAGCAAGAAAAGGGACTCATTATCTTCTTTTGCAGCTTTAAGGGAAGCTGAACTGTAAGGAAGACTAGATCAAGTCTAGCACACATTAATTTGCAAATAATCACTAGGATGCTTAAACCACTGGAGCGTTTGGTTTAAGAATAAGAGAACTGTGAAATATATATCTGCTTGTTTCTATATAGTAATAACATGGACTTCCTTTGATTTTTATAGCAAGATTTTTCTGCTCCTCCATGTAACTCACAGAGTTAGAACTTTAGAAGTCTCAGATCTGAAGACAGAGAAACTCCTTCTGAGAGCATGCATATAAATATTCGTCTGCAAAAGTACGTTATTTTTAATGAACAGCAGCTAAGTGGATCTACATTCAAAGAATCATAGAATCATTTAGCTTGGAAAAGACCTTCAAGTTCAACTGTAAATTTAATACTGTAAAGTCCACCACTAAAATCTAAGCTCCACATCTGCATGTCTTTTAAATACCTCTAAGGACAGTGACTCAACCACTTCCTTGGGCAGGCTATTCCAATGCCTGACAGCTGTTTCAGAGAAGAAATATTTCCTGCCAAAATGAGGGCTCTGTGTGTGTATGTCCTGTAGAAGCAGAGGGATAAATCATGCTGCAGATTGAATTCCACAAAAGAAAGTGTCAGATAATGTTCAGGTTCCAGCTTAAGAAAAGGGAGGTGTAGGTTAAGTCCAAGCTCTGTCAGATTCAAATAAGAGCCTTTTATTGCTGGGTGATCCAAGTCATGCGAAGTAAAATTTAAGCACTCAACTGAGACCAAGTATTATCTCACAGCGGTGAACAGAATCGTACTTTCTGACAGAAATTCTAGAAATGCAAATCCGAAAAGTTTTTTGTTGCTGACTGTTTAAAATTGGCTCTAGTCTACATTTAAAATGCAACTAGGCATGTGCAGCTGCCCAATGGCTGGTTCTCCCCATGGAAATTACGGCTTCTGTGCTGAACTGCTTCTCACAATGTGTCAGAGGAGTTTGCATCCTTAAGGTCACCAGAGCCACTCCAGCCCACAATGGAAGGCAAGAAAACTCCCACAGGACCTGTATCAGGACTGCAAAGGCACAATGCCTTTGGTTTCAGTCTGTAAAAATGTGATACTTTAATGTCTAGAATAATTTTTATTTTTCTTTTTGGTAGAAAAAGAAAACACAGAGAAACAGCCTGTGGTAGAGTTCTTCCTTAGGACTGGCTTGTCTACATTTCTGGGGACTAAAAGAGGTTGAGGGTGATGCCACTCATCAGTGGCACATACATCCAACAGGGGAGAAAGCAGCAAAATAGCACACACGAGAAAGGAGAGTGAGTATTGGAAGCAGAGGTCCAGGTGTTCAATGAAATCCACCATTAGAGAAGTTATAGGGTACAGGCCATGAAGGCTGACTAAAGCACCAGTGCTGCTGAAGGAGACCAAATGACTGTCAGAAGAAGAAATCAGAATTGGAGAAGCAGGTGACAACAAAACACTTCACAAGGCTCAAAACCTTGGTCAAAGGAAAAGACATGTCCTACTGCTACGGGGACTGATTCACTATAATATTTTTCCATTAAACAGTCTTGGTGTTTTATTAGGCACAAAAATTGGAGACTAAAGAAACATATCAGAGCCAAACATGAAAAGAAAGGTTTCACCAGCAGAGGCTCAAAATGGCTGCATGGGCTTGAGAAGTAGGTGGATCTACCTGCATGTAGGTTGTCAGGTAAGTTGTCCCATGTGAGCACTTAAAGTCTTCTATCACATTCCATTTTAAAAGCACTGGTAAAAAAGCAATTAAATTATATACTGCCTTTCTTTCTTATCAGTTCTATATCTCACCTTTCTCTGGAGTACAGCCTTAGACAGAAAGAAAAATACTAATAATTTCATTTTAGAAAACCCTGTAACTGACTTCTTTCCCCCCTCCCCCCAAGTGCATTAAGTTTTTATTGGAAGGAGACTCTGGATGGCTAGAGAGATTTTGAACTTAAAATCTAACTTTTTAAGAGTGCTCTAAGTATCAGGCCAAATGGATGTGTATTTTAGTAGAATATATTCACATGGATGGGAAATGAACACAAGATTTTCTTATTAGGGAGTTGAAATGCGAGGTATGATACTACAGCAGATTAAAACTGGAGGTATCAAAGGTATTTTAAATTATCAAATATGTCTGTAATTTATCACAGGGATGCTACCATCATGAACACAATATAGAATGGTGTAATTTCACTGGGAAACTTTTGAGACATTTTAAGCTGCACTTAAATAGTTTGGCTTTCTGTTAAATCCTACTCTCCAGAAGTGAAGCCAAATCTGAACTAATTCCATGGCTTTTCTTAGGGGACTGTGGTCTCTACATCAGTGTAAGTGAGAATAACTGACAGTTTACAACAACCGTGTGTTAATGATGGCAGCAGAGCTACTGTTTCATAAAAAGTAACACAAAAATGACATCCACCTCCAAGGAAAAAAAAAAGGAGTGAGGAGCTATGCCAAAAGGTTTTGGATGGAGTATTTACATTCTGAGAGCCTTTACTGCATCGCAGCTTTCCTTCACTGCTAGCTTTCATATTCTGATGAAATAGCACTTCATCCTTATTATCTGTGAGATGAGTTTTGTGAGATGTTCATAGGCTGAAGTCTGCAGACCAAATAATTCAAGATTTTCTGTGGGCCGGATTCTGCACCAGGAAATTTGATGTGAATTTTATTGCTGTTTTGTCAAGGCATCTGATGCTTTTATCTTAGAAAATGCTCATACAAAATAAAGTTTGAAGTACTTTTTATATTATATTTTATTGTTCTAATATGCTAATAGAAATTAAATGAGCCAGTGCTGATATAGACTTAGATGATGTGGACTGTATAAAATTGAAGGCTCTGAAGAACAGCCTGCAAGCAGCAGGCAACCGTAGCAACAAGTAGCAAGCAAACCTAATCTTTAAAAATGCATTAATTTTTATTGAACACAATTTTGCTGGTGGCATACTAGACAGTTTTAGAATATGGGAGGCAAGCTGATGAAGTGATCCCTGTAATGTATGGAAATGCAAAAGGTCTGACCAGCCTCATCCTTCTCTTCTTCCCTGCTCAAGAAAAAGCAATAAATAACACTGAGAGTTTCTATACTTTCCTGGTCAGAACGTAGTTTTCAGTTGACACTTTCACACAATACACAAATTTTAAAGAGAAAATGTTTGGGTTTTTTATGTATATTGAATGGTAACTATAAGACAGGATGTTTCCTATGATTTCAGGTGTGCTATTCCCTTTTGTCATCAGATTGTGTTCTGCCAAGTTCTGGAGAAATGGGCTGAGAAGTCTTTTATGGCACTATGCAAAATGAATCAGTATTTTGCTTTGCCTTCAGAGATTTTTTTTCCTTTCTTTCACTAAGGTATGTTATGTTATGTTGGGTTGTGTCGTGTTTTTTATTGTATTCTGGGTTCTCATGCTGTATCTATTAGAGCTTTATGGATAAGCTGAACAAGCACCTGTTTACTGCTGCCAGTGTTTGTGACAATTATTAAAACCACAAATCTCTGCTCTGTACTAAGTTGCATTTCAAAAGTTCCTACTCTGCATAAAAAAAGGAGACTTGTCATGGTGACACGGTGCCATAGACCAGACCTTATAATAGGTCCTTGCTATGGCACAGACTGTGAGAAGGGCTAAAGGAGTGAGCTCAGCATCAGCCCTGGTCTCGCACAGGCACTGTCTGCCTGACAGTGCTTGAGCAGAGAGTTTCCCTGTGTTCTGCACAGCTCTAGCAGCCCCAGCCTTCCCAGCACTCAGATGCTGTGGAAGAAAAGCTAAGTATCAGCATTCGGCAGGCTCTAGTCACTATTAAAAAGTCCCTCTGAAGGCCATGGATGTGTGTTTTATCAGCTGTGCATGTCTATAGTCACACATCGGGAACCCTCTTCCAAGCCTTGATAAACATAGAACAGTTACACTACAGAAATGCTAAGATCTTGTATTTAGACTGACTGTTCCAATGTAGAAAAGCAAATTTATTCATTACACTGAGAACTTTGGTTTGAATCAGGTGTCCATGAAACACTCATTTCACATCCTAACGTTTCCCAAACCAAATGTTCAGTCTCCTAGTGAAGGCCGTACACAATTTCGGCTCCCTCAAAAAAATGGATACAGATAACACTCTTTAGCACACACATACTAATTGAGATGTGGTCTGATGAAGATGATCTGAAAAATAATCATGTCCTTACATAGCTAAGGGCTTTAAGCATGAAAAACTGAACCTGAGTTTACATGATCCATAGATACCTATAATGTGCTTGAAAATTAAGTACATGGAAACTCCTATCATGGCTTCCAAAATGGATGCCATCAACAATCCCTGACAGGTTTCTTTCAGAATGTTTAATTTTTACTCATATTAATGTATACCACTTCAGGAGCTCATGCCATTTTTTTCAAGGACACCCATATAGATCAAATGCAGGATGTTTTAAGTGTGCTCTGCTGTGGTGTTGAGGAATCAGAGTTCCAGCAACACCACCCATTAGTGTTCCAGATAAAGAAATCCTACTGCAATTGAAAAAAATGAGATTAAGCAGTAAAATATTTGTAAATTCAGCACATTGTCCATGTAGAGAACTGTAGCGGCAGTGGCAGGGTATTTTAGTCTAGAAAGGTAATTTGGGCAGTATCAAATGCTAGTGTAAGCAAACTCCAGTTGACAAAACAGGAACAAATCCACCCACATCATAAGCACGTGCCGCTCCATTGACTGAGGGCTCAGTGACTGCAGCCAAGCCTACACGCGGGTCAGCTCATCTCTCATTAGAGGTCTGAGTATTGCTGACAGATCCTTTTATGCCCCTTTCTTTCCACATGACTAAGATTCCCTCTTTCCATATGCAGGGACATCCTTATTAATGTCAACAAAAACTGGCCAAGATCTCTGGTTAGTTTGACTCAATTCCTGTGAATCACAGTATAGCACCAGAATTAACCCTTCAGTCTGCTGAAACCTGGAGTCACTCATTAGGCTCAATATCAGCCCAAACCTTCCCAAAAAGCATTTGTTGGAGGGTTGCTTCCTCTTGTGTCTCCTATTACCATCAGCTCTTTAAGGCAGGTGTTTCCAGCTTAGTGTTTGTGATCTGTGGAGAGGTTAAAGCAAGTTAATGCAGTCTGGTTCCAGTTCAGCAGAGCTTGTAAGCACATAACTTAATTTGATTGGAGTCCCTGGGACTGTTACGTTGTGTGCTATTAACTATGTACTTACATGCTTTACTAGCCTGGGAAAGGATTTCCTAGTTTTGTAGATCTCTAATAGACTGTAGGACCATGTAGACAATGCCTCAAACAACCTTTGTTTTTCATTAGTTGTTTGGTAGGAGTCTTACTTCCTCCATGCATTTTGCAATGAGGCTTTACCTGAATGCTGCAACGAGCCCAAGAGCCCAGGGTCTGAACATGCAGGATTTACACAAGTTCCACCACTCGACCCTAAAGTCTCAAGCTCTGCCATCTGCCATCTAAGAGACATTTCAGAGGGGGCTAATTATATAGCTATTTCAACCAGACAGTTGTATTGTGTCCCCTCTTTCCTACTTGATACTGCACGATGCAACTGAAGTAAGCTCCTCTCAGTCTGTGAGAAAAATTGTGTTGCCTACATGTTTTTATCATGTGGGTCAACTGCTTACTTTTCCCAGTCACACAATGTCAAGACTGCAGATGGCCAGTTCCCTACTCCACAGATTTAATCTGCTCAAGAACTGGTATGACTTTTTACCTTCTTTTCAGTTTTCAACTATTTATTTTGTGCATAAAAGTTGCCTGGGGAGTGGGAGGTTGTAGTCATGGGGGAATAGTTCATGTACCCTTACAGGATATTCCTTTGTGCTGAGTCCTGATGGGCCTCACTATATAATTTTTTTATGCTTTTCATCAAGGATGCATCAACAGCACCATGAATGCCTCTTCCTGAACGTTTGTGATGAAGCAGGCACGAGCAACTACCACGCAGGTATCTCCAATGAATGTCTAAATTAATGAAGCATAAAAACAGCTACAGTTTCTTGAACTCAGATACAGACTGGAATGGTATGAAAGCCTAATGATAGAGCCTTTCCATGGAAAATGAAATTTCTTTCAAGAGAACAGATATCAACATTATAAATTAAAACATATGAAAGTCATAAATCTCTGTCAAAAACCCGATTGACCTTAGATCATAGAGCTGCTACGCTAGAACACCCTCCCATAAACCAGATGAGAGGGTTACAGCATTTAAAGGTATTAGTTATAAAATTTAGGAAAAGCAGTGAATTTTTCTCTTCCACATACCAGAAATTTAACATTTCATTGTTCATTCCCTGCTTGCTTATGCGCTTTCAAGAGAGCAATTGCAATTAAAGGAACATATGCCCTCTTTTGTCCTTCAAGACTCATGAAGTCCTCTGGTGTAGTGCAGCTGGGTGCAGCAAACAAAATCTTTTAAGTCATTTATCTAAGTAGAATGGTGTCATATCAAACCAAAGAAAACTTTCTTTAGCCACATGTGCCAATGCTGTACACAGGGATCATATGAGAATATCAGATGACCCATAATATAACTGGTGGGGTTCAGAACAAAAATGGAAAGTGTAATAAAATTCTGTGGATGTATTTCTACCCTTTGGACATAGTTTCCTATCAAGGGTTTTCCCTGGCACTGACTTACCTAGATTTTTGATGAACATACTATTGATTTCCCATAGATACAAAAGACTACAAACAACATATAGTTCTTAGGTCAATGCACCATTTCCATCTCAAAACATGCAAAGCAGAGCACATAAAATTTCTCTGGGGTGTGTGTATGGATTCGTGTGTGTGTGTGTACAGAGAAGTGCACCACAGATTGCCAAGTTCTTCTTTGCAGTAGGATTACACAGTTCAATACCTAAACTAGTAGGTCAAGCTTTTTTTTTTTTTGTATGTCTGATTTGGGCTGGATGAGACCAGAAGAACAAGGAAGAAAACAATATAAATATTTTAGAATATATTAATTATAGAAATATAGAAATTCAGGCAACTAAAATAAAATTACACGCCTCTCGATTGATGTAGAAGGGCTGCACTTCCAAAAGGTGTTCTGAAAATGCTACAAGCTTAAGGACACAGAAGAACTGGCACAGCCACCAGGAAAGAAAAAAAAAGTAGATCCCTATCTCTGGCTCTTAGCATATAGATTCAGGCAACCCCTTTGCAAGAGAAAGGGAGGGATTCTACTATCATTTAAAAAAAAAACAAACTCTGAAGCAGTGGTATCCCAGACTTGAGTCAGCCATACCAAGCTGTTGTCCTAATATATAGAACAAACACAAGTGATGAAAAAGATCCAAGAGATTTTGTCTTTAGTTTGCCCTTCTAAATCAGGAGAAAAAATATGAATTGTCTTTTATTTAGTGTGGTTTTATATGGAATTAGCTGTGATTGGAGCTCTTTCCTTGTAAAGACAGAACCATCAAGCGGTGAATGTCTGTGGAAAAGCAAATGGTTCTCATTGTCTTTCCTGTAGGAATACCAAAATGGGGATTAGTTCCATTTCTATACCCTTGCCACAGGAAAGGAGTAAAATAAAAAAAAAATAAAAAATGAAACCAACAGTAGGGCTTCCTGAGAGAGAAAGCTACAGAGGAAACACCATTTGACTTTCTTACATTGTGGCAAATATTACGTGTTAAAATTTGCAATTAGCTCACTGCAGCTGGATGAAACAAATATTACACGCCTGCTGGCGGGTGCCAGCTCTAAGCACACCCTGCTGAAAACCGAAGAATCCAAAGGATGTGCAAAACAGAGGATGTCAGAGGCCCCTTGCGCCGCGGCGGCAGAGCGGAGAGGAGCTGAGCATCCTCCCGTCGGTCTCTGCCAGCAGGAGCTGAGGTTGCCATGGCAGCACGGATGCTTCCTATTTCATCGGCATCGAATCTGTGCTCCAGCGCTCTGCCCTTACAACCGTGTGAACCTTTTCTCTGCCAAGGCGTGTGACTTGACAGACCTGGGGACTTCTCCACGTCTGTTGAAACGAGAGTGGACGTTTCAGCCCTGAAATTATTTTCTGCTCCATTTGTCGGAGGGCAGGGTGGGGAGGAAGGAGGTAGGGAGGGGCGGTCAGTGTCCTCTTTAGCGTTTGAGTGAGAAGGGCTGTGTGACGCTCGGGGATGCTCGGGGATGCAGCCCCGGTCCCGGTCCTGGGCGGGGAGCTGCTCGGTGCGGAGCTCCCGGCTGCTTTCCTAGCCGATGTCGCCCTCTCGCGAGCTCCAGACAACCTTATTCCCGTCTTTCTTCCTCTTGCAGAAGAATAAAAAAATAAATCCTAGCTACCCCCTGCTCTTAGGGCAAATACCAAGCTTTTCAAACACAGGGCACATGTGTATGGGCTTAGAAGAAGCAGTAGTGGCGGTTTTGCTCTCTCTCTTTTTTATAGAATTGTAGAATCACCAGGTTGGAAGAGACCCACCAGATCATCAAGTCCAACCATTCCTATCAATCACTAAACCATGCCCCTCAGCACCTCATCCACCCGTCCTTTAAACGTCTCCAGGGAAGGTGACTCAACCACCTCCCTGGGCAGCCTGTGCCAGTGTCCAATGACCCTTTCTGTGAAAATTTTTTTCCTAATGTTCAGCTTAAATGTTTACCCCGTTATATGTTCATTTGTGTATCTACGGATCTATTTGTATGCATCTCCAGCCACTGGGGTATGTGGATGTCATAACAACTGCTAGCACAGACAGGGAGCTCCTGTCAGAGGCAGCCAGCACAACAAATTGAGGGTCCGCCGTAGTGTTTAATTAGAGGTCTGCTGAAGCAAACATGCTCTCCTTTCAAAACTAACACTGACCAGGCACTGGTTCTCCCAGGCAGCTTGCTGGAGAAAATGCCATATGTGAGAGCTTTTCCATAACAGTACATGGTCACTGGTTTCAGACACCAACAGACCCCACAAAAGCTGCCCTGCAGACCCAACTTGCATGTGTTGTTCAGTGGTTCCTATGATAAAGAAATTCTCCCTTTGGTAGCAAGGCTACAAGAAGAAAATCAGTCTGGAGCCTGTCTGAGATTCCACGCAATTGTTTAATTTATGCGACCTCATCTGGTCAAAGCTACAAAAGCCGAAGGTGTCCCTGCCCTGCAAAAGACTTTTCTTGTTGCCTTAGTCAAGGTCCATGTTACTGGGACTTGATCTGGGTGCCCAAACAACTTTGAAATGCTGATCTGGGCCCTCAAGTTCTCACCTGGAAAACAGGTAAGTCTGTTCTGCTTGCATGTACAGGAAAGAGTGAGAGGACTCAGCTAGTGTGAGACAGGAGCTGTGACAAAACATTGGGCATCATAGACTGAAGCATCTCCAGAAGAAAATGCACCCCCTACCTGAGCCCTAGCCTCACAGCGTCACCCTCTCAGGCATAAAAACACATGAGTTTGCACTAGAAAGAAGGGTCTACACTTTTCTGACTCACTTGGGCGAAGATGATCCGTTCCCATTATCCGATAATGTAGGTTAACTGTAAACAGTCAGAGTTTATTTGTAAATTGGGTGTGCATATCACAACAGCTATAACCTTGGATGTTCTGAGATGTCTTCAGGCTATTGTGCTCTGCAGGGTTTTCTTGGTCGGCAGCAAGCTTCAGGGCTACAGCAACAAGAAAGGCTGCAAACCAGCAGCAATAAAGTCCACACTAGCACCTCAGGCTGCAGGGGACTAAGAAACATGGAGCAGCTAGGCAAGTGGATCATATGTTTTCCACTAAATTAATCTTTGCACAGAAATGGAGCTCATCTCAAGACCAAATCCTATTTGTTTGCTGTGTTAATCACAGTCCCTTTGGATCACTAGGGCCCAGCTTTCCGGCTCCCGTCACATCTGTGCGCCTACACATTGGACCTTAAGAGCAGTTTGGGCCCCACAAGGAAAGAGCACTGTAGATTTGCTGGTCTTGGAGGGATAATAGCAAAAAAAAAAAAAAAAAAGAGAATTAACACAAAAGATCTGGAGGATATATCCATGGCACTAGAGGGATCTCTGAGCATTTTACCCTGAGTTGTTTTTCCCCAAATGTAAATGGTAGGAAGGCACTACAGAAACAGCTCCAGTACAAAAACTCACTTGCCTGACTTCAAAATCCTCCACAAGTGAGGAAGCTCTTCCCAAGGATTTTATTGCTTATCACAGGTAATAACAATTTATTTCAGTGTCTTCACTGTTAGGTTTAATAGCCAAACAGAGGTATGAAAGACCCAAGCTGACACTCTCATTGAAATCTATTGCTCTGCCTAGCCACTGTACAACTAGTCACAGCTAACAAATCACCAATGTGGCTATAAATTGTGTATTTGCATAAATAAATAAACAGGCGGTCTTGTGCATTCATCTTTCCCATTGTATAATGTGATTTCTCTAGTAGACTTCTGGGGGCTTCTGAGCATTGCTTCTCAAGCTCCCAAAATCTTTAGTGTCATCAGGATTGTCAGTTTTCACCAGCTTGAAAAGTACCAATATTTTGTTCTGCTGAGTCATAGAACACTTGGGTGTATTTGGGCTGCGTGCCTTTTAGATAAACGGATCCAAACTATACAGAGAAGGAAAGACAGAAGAAATGTCCTGGACATTTGTAGTCATGAAATAAGCAGTTATCCTCCTTTACAAAGACAGAGAGGGACTCACTATTCTCTTCTGGGAACTGCCCCATCCTGCCTCTGAACCAAAACCTCCTCTGCAACTTTATTGTTGTGCATGGTTAAAAAGCTCCTGCTTTTCAGCCCACTGTGGATGTGATTATTGCTATGTATACTCATTTATAAGCACAATTTCATATCTTTGGGAAACAAAAGACAGTAAATGCATACAGAATATGATGCTTAAACATAGATTTCATATTTTCTGAATGAACAGAAGAAACGGTGGGCTACTAATCACATCTACATGAACCTTTACATTATGTTTGCTCCATCTCAGTCTCTTTGGTGTTTGTTATTTCTTTCCCTTTCTGCTGCTCAATACAATGAAGTAGACTTCTACATATTGGGGTGCCTTCAATAGACTCAGTGCAGCAAAAGGCTTTCAGCTTCTGCATGCTTCTGTTGATTTCAGGGAAGGACAAGCAAGGTTTTCAGCTCGAATACTGTGTTCAGTTCTGGGCCCCTCGCTACAAGAAGGATGTTGAGGCTCTGGAGTGTGTCCAGGGAAGAGAAACAAAGCTGGTGAAGGGGCTGGAGAACAAGTCTTACAAGGAGCAGCTGAGGGAACTGGGGTTGTTTAGCCTTGAGAAGAGGAGGCTGAGGGGAGAATATTGCTCTCTACAACTACCTGAAAGGAGGTAGAGCAACAGGAGGTTGTAGAGAGGAGGGAGCTGGCCTCTTCTCCCAAGTGTCAGGGGACAGGACAAGGGAGAATGGCCTCAAGCTCTGCCAGGGGAGGTTCAGGCTGGACATCAGGAAAAAAAATTTCACAGAAAATGTCATTGGGCACTGGAACAGGCTGCCCGGGGAGGTGGTTGAGTCACCATCTCTAGAGGTATTCAAAAGAAGGATGGATGAGGTGCTGAGGGGCATGGTTTAGTATTTGATAGGAATGTTTGGATGCAATGATCCTGGAGGTCTTTTCCAACCTAGTGATTCTATGATTCTATGAAAGTTAAGGACCTCTGCACTAGTGGCTCTGCTGACTCAATCCTTCCAGTTTTTCGCCAAATCCATGTCAGAGTTCGTTTAGTCACATTTAATGTAAGCCTGTAACCATCTCCTCACCTTAAAAATGATGCTTCTCTACATGTTGTATCTGCAAATAGGGAAGTACATGGCAGTTTTACCCATTTTCTTTCATACGCTCAGTATTATGATATACACTTTAAGTGAATACGCAGAATAGCAGGAGAGAAAGAGAGGCTTGAGTGGTCACCATGATGAAGATTATGACAAAAGGGTGAAAGATTTGGCAGATCTGAATTTTAAAAATCCGATCGTCATGGCTCTGTTTAAATACATGTGTGCATATTGCACAGGTGGTTAATTTATTCAAATTGTCAGCAACTTGCAATGTAAGTTACCAAATATCCACCAGAAATAATGAAATTTGGCATTTAAAAGACATCTAATTCAAGGCACCTTGTTTCTGTGGACACAATATGGCCAAAAAAGGCTCAACTTGCCTCACAAGTTTAGAAACGGGCTTTCAGATCACCAAGCCCTGTGATTTGTGTCTGTTGTTCCAGCTGCTCCAGTGCCTAGGGACCCTGAGACCCACCAGCCACAAGAGCCCTGAAGAGCTTCAGATCCAAGGTTACACCAATTAGGCATTGCCTAATCCATGCTAAAGATACATTTGTGTGCTAAGCCCCAGAGGTACTGAAGAAAATGTCATTCTTTTATCCATGTGGAGATCTCAGTAATGTATTTATCAACAAGCTATTACCTCTAAGACTCTCTAAATAATTTACCTTGAGCAAGTTTTTCCGGACACTTCTGGGCAGGTAGTGTCTGGGACCTGTGTGATATCCAGAGCAAAATCTCAGAAGACAGCAATGGTTACCTGACTCCTGTAATAGAGGTGTGAGCTCCTATCCTCCTATCCTTCTGAGCACAGGGGACATCAATAGTACACATCATGCCCCTGCAGAGGTTGCAGTAACTAAAAGAGCAAAACAATCATTTGGCCAATCATTGGCAAAAGCCAAAAGAAAGCTTCAGGTCATCTTCTCAGCTTCATCACATCACGCCTTCCTGATGAACCTCTCTGAGGCCAGCCATTTGCTTTACAGATTGTTTTAGGCCTCTTTGCCAGTGCACCATATGGCTTTGGAGAGATCCTGGCTGATCTCATTTTAACTGCTTAACATGTCTTCTACTAACACAGATATAACTTCACACCCTGTTCTTTCTTATTTTAGAAAAAGACTCCACTAGCAATCTTGTCAGCCCATGACTTCTTTTGATCTGGTTGTTTTTTCCTCTTTCCACCCATGTTCCCACCAGATGTAGTCTGATGCTGGTTGAAGGAAGACAGCTTTTCTGTCATAGCCTAGCTTATTAATACCAAAATAAAAATTTAGAAAGCAATACCAAACAAATTCTGCATAAGCTAACTACCTCTCTAGAGCTCCCACCACACTTTAACCTGTCTTAACTTCATCGCTCACAACTCCTTCCAATAAAAGCTGATCATCAACAAGACTTTAGTCGATATTCTTACAGGAGCAGATCATCTGCAACAAACACTAGTGTTTGTCTGGCCAACATGAAGCACATCTACACTTATTGGTGCTGGTCATTACGTTGCACTCAATAGATTAAACAAGGAATCCTGATTGTTATTAGTTTTGATGGCATCTAGAGTCCTAGCTTGGCTACAGTCCCTAACTGAAAACATCTGCATGAGACAAACCCCACTGAAACAGAACACTTGTTATAAATGAGAAGAATGAAACCATTACACAATAGAAAGCCCATAGCATATTTATCAGTCTGAAAGAAATCAAAGCCTGAGTGATAAACCTGGTTCTTCTTCGTAACGTGGTAATCCTGAAACAACTTCTTCAGGAGCATAGTTTCCAGCCTTGAGAGCATGCTGCAATCAAAGTTACTCACATTCTTGCTCTGTCAGGAGCTTGCAGGTTTGGGGCTATATTCTCAGCTGGTATCAGTGAGCATCACTTGTGTACAGCCAGGCCAGGCAATAACACCTAGATTTAGTCCAATGACTCTTCTTAGATGGATGCTTAATTTCCTCCCACTAACTCTCTATACCTCTAAAATCCCATGCAGCCTTCTTCTCACCAGTATATGAGAAGGGGCAATGTGGATTCTTCATCTCAGATGATCTTCAGATTCTTTTTGGTATCCATTAGATATTCCTACCAGACAGTCCTGTCAGGTAGGTTTAAATAAGATGCACCAAAGTGAAAGCTGTTATCAAAAGTGGATTATTTTACTGATCTCTGCATGAATTTACTACATAGACATTTGGGCTTTGGGTAAAGTCAGTCAGAGGTTTTGGTTTTTTCCACATTACTTCCTTTTCTTGGTAATCCAGGTAATGCATGAGAAATAGGGGTTAGTAGTGTAATTTCCTGCCTAATGAAGCTTGAAATTATTGGTTGTGTCCACTAATGAATTAATAGTAGACATTGATTCAAATCATGGAGTTCAAGCCTTTTTAGTTCAGTAGTTCATTAGCAACAATTAGCATACAGCATGTGGGACATGCATACAGCATCAGGCATTCTTTGCCACAGTTAATTTTCTGTGCAGGCTGCCAAACAAGTCATCTCAGGGTTGAGCTCCAACAGCACAAGTAGGGAATGGTCCATGCATGAGCACAAACCAGAAAGAGCTGAAGAGGAGAGGGCATGCACGGGAACCTGACCCTGCATTAATGAGAGCTACGCAACTGTCACTTTACTGATTGATGAGGACTACTTCTAATCCAGGTCATCCTGAGCATGTCTTTCCTTGTTCTGTTCTTCACCTTGGACTCACATGAGCTAGTAATTAACCTCACAGACAGCCTGAGGTTTACTCTGTAAGACTCTCGGTGCAGATGCCCAGCTGTGCTTTGATCTTCAGCAGAGGTGTCCTCCCCACAGGCTCACAGTACAGACCAATTTTCATGCCAGGTACCAAAGCTAAGAAGATGAGAGGACTCAGCTTTTCTTCAGTTCAACAGATATGAGAGCCACTATTTGCCTAACTGTTTCAACAACACTGAAGCACTGGAGATGTGCACATCAGCTAATGGTCCCATGCTTTTTCTAATGTCTTTCTCAGCAGGATTCTTTTCTTTAACCAAGCTCTATGCATTAACAACTTGCTCTGTTGGAAACATAGAACTGAATTTTGCTTCACAGCATACTTCTCAGTTAGCTGGTATCTTGAATTAGCATAGCCTAGCATACTTAGCTGGCCACTCTGTAACAGTGTACAGGTTAGACCAGGAAGTATATATTAGAAAAATGCCCATTTTTGATGCTTACACTTGATAATCTCAGCTAGAACTCTTTGCACAAAGCAAACATTACCAAGAACCTTAAAATATGAGATTAGGCAATGTACGAAATACAGAAATCTGTAGGTGAAAAGTAGTTCTTTCTTCCCTCCCTAAGGAAGCCACCGATTTCTCTCAGCATTGAAAGCTAAACAGGCAGAAATGACCAGGCAGATTCCACTGCCTCGCCACAACTCTAGACCCCTCTCCTTCCCTTTGTCTATCCCTAGTGCTGCAGCAGACAGACCTTGGCCATGTCTGGTCTCCCTGCCCAGATCTACACGTTTTGCCCAGCAAGCAGAAATGCTGTACTTCAGGGGCAGAGCCCAGCTCCAGCTAAACCCAGATATTTGCTTCTTGTCTACACCATTCATGGTCCCAGAGAGTTAATTAGTGGGAGTGCACAAATCTCACAGCATGGGTCTAAAATATCTGCAGACAATTTCTATAAATATTAAACCTGTTGCATGGGTTTTTTTCTTAGAGTACACTGAAGTGGTAAAATAATACGCAATGCAGAAGCTTTTTTTTAATCTACAGGAATTAAGTATTCAATTAAGATAGGTTGGGGCTGAGTCAGTGATATTCAAGGCTGATCAGGCTCAACCTTTGAGACAATATTCTCTTTCAGGGTGCTGCAGGCCATGGTCTATGTCAGACACAGGATTAAGAAATGCTACCAGAATATCCTATCTGTGTCTATAGACGGTTGTCCAACAAGAGTCTTGAAAAAGATTTCCAAAGATGGTCCAAAAGAGAAAAGATTATCAGATCTTTCAAAAGACACAAACAATTCAAAGTTTCCTATGGCATCAGAAGTTAGGACATCTTTGGAAAAAGATAATAATTTTTTTTTTCATTATTGTTTACCTGATTTGGTTCTGTGCAAGAGCTCAGCTGGGAAGGAGGTTTGAGTATGTTAACAGCATAACTGACAACAAAAAAGCAGCGAAAAAAACCCATTATGCCTGTTAACATCTAAAATCTTAATTCGAGTTTAAAGTCTAGGAGTGTTGTTAAAGATCTACTCTGGAGTTTTGCTTTTCTGGCAGGCAGCCAAGCGTGAAAGAAGATGCCACTTTATCTCCTGAAAACTTTAAATACATGACATGGGGTAGCAAGGAGTATTGCAGTGGTATAGTGTGGAGGCCTTTTCAAAAGCCTCATCATAAAGCCGCATGCCTTGTCCACCAGCCAAGAATCTACATGCTTCTATGCTGGAGCATGTCTTTCATAGCTGAGAAGTGACCCTTCAGGAAAGCAAATACCTTGTTGCTTTCCTTGGAGAGACAATGCCTGGGGGGATAGCCTAATCCACCCTTGATCCAGTTTATGAAGACACACACTACCAAAAGCCACCAATCAGAAGAAGTCCCCCAAATTAATCTGACAAAACATGGGTAAGGAGGGGAGGGGAAGAGGAAAGTGGTGATATCCAAAGGTGCTGGTACCAGAGGAGTCACTGGGATCATGTTGCAGGACCTCTGGGAAGATCAAGTGCCAGGACAGGAAGGGAGGCTGCTGAGGTGCAAGTGCAGTGGTTGCCCCTCCTGAAGGGATGTTCATCTGCTTCAAATGGCAGGCAGGCTATGTAAGCTAGAAAGAAGCTCTGGTAAACAGGAAGATAGGTCAGAGAAGATCCAAGCCTAGGAAAATAATCTAAAACATTGTTTCTTCATCTTGTACCCCAGAGGCCTCCCCAAGAGAGTGAAATACTCAACGAAAATTAATTTGCCATCAAAGAACTTGATCCTTTCCTTTAGAAGGGTGCGGATTTTTTTCACTTTGCTTCTTTTAAGAAGAACTGACGTCATTCTGAAAAACAGGGGATACCTCTTGTTTTTCCAGAGATATCCAGTTTTAACAAAGTTCACATCTATTTTGCATGCCTGCCCTCAGGCAAGCCGGGCAATCCTAGGATGTGACTGATTAGTCACAAAGCTGGCAAGTCACACAGCCCAGGCTGATGTCAAATCCAGGACCTGGAAGGAAGAGGTGATGGAGTGGCAGCCTATGACTGCATAACTCTGTGCAACAGTGACTTATTGTCAATGTTTTTGCTTAGATATCTTTCTTACTATTATTTAATGGCTAGGGTTTGTCATCGAGACTTTCATCCATGTTTTGGGAGCAGAAGTAATTCCATGTTGGACCACAGAAATGTCCTTTTTCTTAGCCTGTGAAATATCTGCAATCCACTGTTCAAGGTCTGGTACAAGGAGCATCTATGGCCCTGATATTAATTCTTTAGGTTAAGCTTAGCCAGCTTATAGTTTTACCTCTGAACATCTACATATAAGCCACTAGTGCCTCAGCTGGAATAGTGCCCATCACACAAGCACATACTCTGTTGTATTTCTCCAGATACAACTCAAGCTCTAAATTCCCTTGGGAAACATCATGATGCGGGCTAAATCTTTGTAGAGGCAACATTTTCCAGTATGTTTAAGAATATGAAGTCTGTCACATCCCTGCTCATTGCCATGTTTTCAAAATGTCTCAGTTAAATGCCGTTGAAGCGAAGGAGGTGAGCACTGCTATTTCAATTAACAAGTTACACTAAAGACCAGCAAGGCACTCTGCCACTGGTGAGATCAGCAGCTTCAGAAAGCTTGTTTCACTTCTGTGGCTTTTAGCATTTGCTGAATTTAAATCGAAACAGATGTGGAATTCCAGCTCTGTCTCACTTTCCCCAGCAGAACTTCCATGCCTGAGCCACCGTCTCTGTTGTAAGCACTGGAGCACCCCGAGGAAGGATCCCTGGTGGCTGTGAGACTTTCTTCCTTGAGTCTACACAGGGCTTGTGAGACTTGGGAAGGGGAATCCCATGGCAGAGTGGGGTACAACCCATGACAACAACACTTCAGAGGATAATATCACCATAGGCGAGCATGTCCTCAATCCTAGCCCCATGGCCTCTGAGCAGGAATGTGTCATGTCTTGACCTCCATCCCAGTGCCCTGGGAGGGGGACTTGGTGTGGTATTTCACAGGGGTGTCACAGGCAGACTCCCAACCACTCAGCGATATGCAAGGAGCAAAGAAATAAACCAACACAGAGACATATTCAATGTGCAGGTAGCCTGGGAGCCTCCCTGGGAGATAACATGCCATTTGTTGTGCCAGCTGTGTCTGCCCCTGCCTGCAAAGGAGCACCGGGTTTATACCTGTCTTATAGTGCCAACACTGTACATTAAGTGGATTTTGCATAACGTATTTGCAAATATTGTATAAATATTTCCTGTGTCATTCAGCATGTGGTTTGGTCTGGAAGGATGGAAAGAAAGCAAGCATTTATTACAGCTGAGTACTAGTACAAGTGAGGTAGATAAGTGTGGAAAGGAAGAATGTGTTACCAATTGTGAATAAAACTTCTTGTCTCTAGAGGTTTGTTCCTGAGGGTGCCTTACATTTTTATATAAATTATTATGCTTGGACAGAAATCAAAACTGTACTAGTGGAAGTGCTGCATTTTTGTATCAGCTGCCTTGGGCCTAACTGTAGAGAAGCAGGAATAAAGGAAACAACCCTTGAAAGCTCAGGATTTCTCTTTTAAGAGCCATGCCAAAAATTTGGAATGTTTTCTCAGTTATTACAACTGTTGGATTCTCCATACATCTGAAATGCAAAGCAAATACTGCCAATTCTTCTGACTCCACCAAATATCTTGTGGTTATGAAATTTTGTCTTTAAAGATCTGGATTCCAGGTTCTGAATGATTATATGAAAATCTTGGACTGTACTGCTTTTAAAGAGCAAGCTTCTGCTGTCTGTAGCTGCAGAGAAGAAGCTGCAGCTATAACTTTAGTATAAGCTAACAGTGCAAAACTAATAGCAGAAATACCTCTTTTATTTCTGAGTTTTTCCTTTTTTTCTAGATCTCAACAGTTTTGAGCTCATTTTATGATTTAGAAGGGCCTGTCTGATAGTGCTTGGACATGTCAGCTACAATCCTGGAAGCTTCCTGTGAATAAGACTATTTGTATGCCATGATTTTGGGGCAACCACTCCTATGTGGTTCCCTTCTCTCGCCTACCTACATCTCTGGTCATCAGGTTTCATATACCAAAAAATTACTTCATCCTTGCCTCCATGGCTAACTGGAGAGTGATTGGTTAGCCACAGAGAGGTCAGTTCTCACAGCTTACCAATTGTCACAAGGCCGGAGTAGTTGGGCAAGAAGAATGTCAATCTACACGCTGTTTGGTTTCAGAAATGCTCCCAACAACACTTCCAGAGCATGACAAGAAAGAGGTATGAGAGGATGCAGAGTCTCTCTGAGGCGTGAGGTCTCTCTGATGGCCAACCCTCTCCAGTTCCCCAGCACCCACTGAGACCAAATCCATTGTTTTGAGCTGCTCAGCCTCTGGAAGGAAAAGCAGATGCTGGCTCCTGTGAGAAGAACCACCTTTGTAGTGCTCAGCTTTTATATCCTGTCATAATCAGACGAAGTGTGGCCAGAGATGCATGAAAATGCAAAATAATCCAGGAGAGCTAAGGCTTTCATCACCCTCAAAGGCTGAAATCACCATAACGTTTTGCTTTTTGGAAATCTGAATGGATTTCTCAGCAGTGTTTCACCCACTCGTGCATGTGAGCTGCACAACTGCTTCTGCAACAGGCGCTGAGAGCATGGTGGTATGCAATTAATAGCAGTGGCCACAGGCTGCCTCCAAGTCAGGCCTGTTCTTCTGATAAGAGATAAAAGCCTATGCCATGAACTGTGTGTGCCAAATTGCACAAAAAAAAAAGTGCTTCCTTATGATACTGCATCATTTGAATTACGGCTTTGCATCACCAACTTGATGATTTGATTTTCATCCTGGCTATGCTTCAGAAATCTTCAGAAATCAGGAAGGGTTAAGTAAAATATTTTTTTCTTGTTTGCCCACTTTTACAGTAGATGTTGCAGGCACCTACCTGCTATTAATGGAAATGAGAGAAAAAGTTCAGCTAACTAACTACTTCATTATCTCTACTAAAAATATTTCAGTTGCTGCTAATAAAAATTCAGAAATTAATTAACAGTTATGCCAGGACTTTTACATTTTCTACATTCATGCTACCACAGCCGCAAACCTAGACAGGAGAAAAGCATTGTCACTCCTTCTTTTGTTGTTCTTTTTTTGTTTGTTTGCTTGTTTGTTTTCTATTTTACAAATGCTTATAAGCTCCTACTGCCTTCTGGAACAGATTTCTACTAGATAGTCAGAAAACACATTTAGCTACCTAAATAGTCTGTTTGTTAATGCATTGGTGTATCTATAATAGGCTTTTCATTTTCTGAATGAGCATTTTCATTTTTAAAGGCTTTGCTAGCTTCTGGTGTAATGGACTGTAGAAGTAATCTTAGCATGTGGACTTTGTTTATTCCAAATACCTTCAGACTAGTGCCAAGAAGAGGCTAATGTGTGCTTGAACATTGAGGATTTTGTACATTTGTGTGTGTACACATGTATGTACATATAAAAAATTTTGTGCACACAGTTTCTCTGATACAAGTGTCTGATCAAGAATGAGAATTTGGCTACAGTCATCATTGGCAAATGTTTGCTAGACATACTCTTGTCTGACAGGTTTTGTGTTGCAATATTAGCGGGTTGATGGTTGGCAACTATCACAATGCTGTTAAAACTTGAAGCATGAAAGCTGGATAGTTACCTGTGCTGTCCAAATATAATACCTTTAACTGAAAACCATTCTGTCTTTATTTAGACAAACTTGGTGATGGGGTCATTGAGAAATTTCCCAAAGGGAACATAATAAAGTGAGCACACCTGCCTTATGGATGATAGAACAGGCATTTTTTTCCCTTGAGATCTCAGCACTTCCCTTTCCAGTCTCAGCCATGCCAAAGAAGCACTGAAGTGTGTAAAAATATACGTAAGAGTCCTGATCCTGTCTCTCGAGCTTGTGCATCTCATCACTCTACATGTACAAACTGACAGTGAACCTGGAGGCAGCATCCCTACATGCTGTGCAGGGTCTTGTCTGGTCCATGTCATTTTCTTTCCATTTCTAGTTGATGCTGGAAGGAAAATTTTATTTTTCTAAAGGATATTTATTTTCTTTGCAAGAATGTATTTATATTGCCTACTATTGTCACTCATTCAACTGCAAATACAATTCAAGTTGGGTAAATTGTACCTATGAAATACACTCCTCTCTCTATGAACTGCATGGACAACCTAGGTGTTTTCTTGCTAGATGAAATCAGGAGAGGTGAATTGTACTCAGAGTCACTCCCTCCTTACTTGGCATGACAATAAGGGAGTCTTTTGTTTATGGATGTCCTAGAAATAAAACAATAATGCAATAATGTCTTTTCACATATGGGAGGCTTGAAACTGCATAGTCCACCTGGGTGCTTAGGCAGAAGCCACGCAAGAAGGAGATCCAACTTCTTCTCCAGGCTTGAGAGCCAGCACACCTTGCAGGGTAGCAGCTTGTCTGTTATTCAATAACAGCTCCATCACACTTGCCTGCAACCTCCTTGCCATTGGCTATGAGACTGTGGCTTTTATCCTTGCCAGAGGGTAAGTCCCATGCTAAGCATGGGCTGGATGCCTGGGACCTCCCTGTCGGGGGTTTACGTGATGCTAGAGGTGCTAGAGACATGGGCAATCAGATTGTCACCCCCACACTGCAGCAGCTTTGTGGGTTCTGTCACTGAATAGATCCAAGTCTGCAGCGATCTAGCTGGGAGCAAGGAGCTCAACTGCCTAGCCATACAGCTAGGAGGTCCAGAAACAACATATCTTTTCCGGGGCAATGCATGGGGGTCAATGCAACAAGGAAGAATAAATACATCAATCCTTGCTCCTGAAAGTTGCTTTTGTGCTGAAGTCTCCTCATGCAGCCTGCCCCCGTGCAGATATTCTGGGCAGACAGATTGCCCCCTCTTGCTTCCTGGACATGGATGAACCCTGTTACATGTTTCCCAAATCATCAGGTCAGGGCTACTCCACCCAAATGGCCATTTATTCTCGGGCAATATTAACCTGCCAGCTCCGCATGTGCACCAGCCACTGCTGACTGCAGCAGGTGGGACAACCAAAGCTTTTGCATCAAGAAGGATTTTCTGCTTTACTGCATAACACTGAACAACGTATACGTGAAAACTCCACAGGCAGATAATCAATATGTTTTAGTCCATGGTGAAATACATGAACAGATGTTTTTTCTGTGGAAAATCAGATAAAAAGACCTAGCATAGTCCTGATGGAAGAATATTTAATAAATGGGATTATTTCCAATCAGATTAGTCACCAAGGGATCTGAATGGGATCAGAACACCTCAGACAAACAAGAAGTCTGCAAAGATGGCCAGCATGAACTAGAAAAGAGTAGCTATTGAAATGAAAACAAACATAGCCTTTTTACAAGGTTGTTGTTCAAAAAGGCACAGAAAAACATATAACAAAGTGTTCTGTGAGGATCTCACACTAATATCCATGTCCTAGCCCACAGATACACAGGAGCTGTAGACTAATAATAACTTAATAATAATGGTAGACTTTTAAAAATATTTTATTATAATTTTGTTTATTCCTTCTCTTTGCAGGAATCACCTGTCGATAGTCATTCACTTATCACTTAAGTGTTTTATCAGGAAAAGGCTTATGACTGCATATTATCTCCTTAGAAATACATTTGAAAGCCAGTCAAATTGCAGGGGAGGTAATATTCTCCTTTCAAAAGACTCAGTGATTCACCACTGTGTAACCTTCAACACCTGCAAACACAAAACGTTCTGCAGGTAAAAAGTTCATGCAGATATAAAACTTCATATATAGGAAGTTCCCACAGTTCAGAAAGTGTACTTTCACACTGAAGAGCAAACACATCAAATTGTTTATTGCTGTAGGCTCCTTTTAATAGCTCCATGACATTGAAGATAGTGAAAAAAAAACCCAAACCTGCCAGAAGTCAAAATCCAAGGAGCACAAATAAGATATATGCTTACTTAAGCACTGCAGAGTTTACACACAGAAGAATGTGAGGCATTGCATTAGGCAAAACAAGTGGGTCCAGTGTGTGCACCCCAAATTATTAGAGGCTGGTGAAGCTGTAGGAACTGGTTTCAGGTGGCTCTGTCACATAGGCAAGAGAAAAAGTCCATAAACAGAACTGAGGGTACAGAAAAATATGAAGTGAAAGACTGCTTGCCAATAGTTGCTGCAGCTTCTGACTTGACGAGGCACTTCAGCCTGGGCTGTCACCCTCAGCCTCTGCAACCTGCGCAGAAGTGACAAGCTTTCTCACAAGGGGCAGAAGTGAGTCTTTGGAGGCACTGCCTTTCTTCCAGTGCCTCCTTAATGTATTGCAAATGCACAAGCAAAGGTGCTGTGAATCACTACTCCTGGCCAGATACCTCCACCTCCAAACCTTAGTATAAGTGTCATGTCACACCAGAGCGATGGTGCAGCCTCCTGTCCTTGCTGCCTCCTCTGGCGCTGGCTACCCAGAGTGGTGAGCAGAGGGTCTCCTTGTTGGCAGTAACCCTCGTGTACACTGTTGATGGAGCCTTCTCCATGCCTGTCCAGACTAGCATACAGTGACTTCTTTCCCCATGCTGTGAGTAAAAAGTAAACATACACTCCCATGTGTAGTTTCCCCTCAGTTCTTTTCCCACAGATGTCAGATGAGTGTTAAAATGATGCCTGTATCTCATAACCCTGCTCACAAGAACAAGAACCACTTTTACAGTTCCTTAAGAAAGATCAAGAAATATTTAGAAAATTGCACTGATTGCCCTATCTATTAAATAACTCATCAAGAAAAGCGGCAATGCATTTTGCTAATGACTCAGGAGCACAAGGTACCTGCAAAGCTGCCTACTGCTCTGCCCCTCATTTCCAGCTCTTCACTTCACTTGTAGTGTGTGCGAAAGGCATAAGCAGAATATAAATACAGCTACCTCCTGCTGCTGTAAATTATGCTTACATCTGTGCTCGGCGTTTCAGCTCTAGGTAAATCAGCACCACAGAAGCAAGCAGCAAGCAGCTCACATTTGAGAACAGTTTTTCTGTCCTTCCTTCCTGTTGCCCTGACATTACAATTTGAACTTTGATTGCTCTGCTCTGCCTGTATCATATATAACCCTGTGAGGGTTATCTATCTATCTATCTATCTATCTATCTATCTATCTATCTATCTATAACTATCTTTTTTAAGTTGGCAGTAACTACTGCTAAACAGACTTGTGAGAAACTTCACACAATGGTGTTGATGGATATCACCAACGGCTACAGTTTTTTTGCTTCTACTGGAAGCAAGTTACCTTGACCAGAGATTAATTTCAGGTTGTTCTTTTAAAAAAATCTAGAGCCAGATTAAGACATATTATCTCTCAAGCAGTCAAAAAGTTTAATATTTTACTAAGTTGCATGAAGCAGAAGCAATAGACAGTATTCTAGAGCACGCTTTGATATCACCAGGTAAGTGCTGGTGACTATCATAAATACTACAGAGATAGTATAGTTAGGCCAGAGGTCAGTAAAATCATGACAATTCCCATGATTTCAACTTTAACAAATTTATTCACACTTCTTACTCACAAAATCTGCTAATTCATTGTTTTGGCCAATTACTAATAATTTATTACCTGAATTTGAGTAATTGTACAAGGGAAAAACATGCACTTCTCTCTAAGTCAGTCTTAGGAACAAGCATGATGTTATTCCCAGAGTTTGTTTTAACACCCAGAATCATGGCTTAGGAGCTTAAAACTCCTGATCTGAGACTGTCTATTGGATTTGCAAAAAGGAAATCATACAACTAATGTTATTTACTCAATAAAAAAATGTGATTCCTGGACTAGAAACTGCGATGAATCTACATGGGTAACTTTCAGTTAAGGACTTTCAAGAAAAGAAAAGTTGGCATATTGGCAATGAGCCTTTCTGTTTGTCTCTCATTTCAGCTGCCTGACAGAGATGGGGAAAGGTGTGTGCATGTGACTAATTTCTGCCTGGAGGTACTTAGAGCTGGGTCCAATAGCAAAGTGCCTAAGTCACTGCACAGGGAGAGGAGTGGTGGCAGAAAGGGTTGTTAAGTTCCCAACCCCTGTGGAATATTTGCTTCTTGGGAAGGGTGCTGAGGGGTTTAGCTATTCAGTGAAAAATCATTAATATAGAAGAGAGAGGAAGCTGTCCATATGGCTTCATCTGACTACATCCCATACAGGATTTGCAGAGAAGAACAGCCTTTATTACTGTCTGGATGCTTTCTATAGGTTTCCAATGCTATTTTACCTGATAGACAGTGAGAGGACACGACAAAGTTCTCTGACCTACTTTTAGCAAAGGTTTTTTGATGTTTTTTTTGCTGTTGTATCAAAGGCTGGAGTTCAATGGCCCTAACTGGATGCTTTATTCTAGCTGGTGTTTCCACGAGACTCTTTCTTACTCTCAGATCAAATCTTATCCTTTGGTATTTAACTGTGCCCACTCATGTTCTCCACTGATCTTCCTGTATTCCTCTAATGACTGCTCTGCTTCTAAAATCCTGTTCAAACTGCAGCCAGGATTTGTGATCTATAACCAATTCTTGTTATCCAAACATACTACCATGTTCACTTTTTCTTATCTCTTACACAAGCTTTGATCTAATCTTGGACGATACCAGCAATCCATGAGCTACATACAAACCACCTTTCTATGGAGCTGGTTAATAATAGGAACACTTTGTTAATAGCATTTAAAGTGCCTTGTAAAACTTAATGCATAAAAATTAACTGCTGGTGGTGAAGGACACAGAGAAAACTTGATAGCAGCAATGACACTGCACAGTATAAAGCTGTTTCCTGTGCTTTAAAAAAATGTGATCAAAGTTCAGTTCGTCACAAAAAGTCCTATCCAAGAGCCAGAGCATATGTTGTGCAATACCAACAGTCTCCCCTCCAAAGGTCAGAAGGCACTTGCACTCATGGTATTTGAAGACTGAAAAGTGAGCCTCTGCAAATCAGTATGAGCTAGTAAACTAAGAATGGAATTAAGTCAATGTAAGACGCCCGCGGAAATACAGTAGTGAAAGTCTAGTAAACAGTGATGGAGTTGGAGACCTTAAATGTACATATTGAATGTTAAACCCACACTTACTGAAGAGCTGAGTCTGGGAGCGAAGATTCAGAAAATTCTCCTTGTGTCTGGAGGCAAAGGCTGCTCTGCCACAGCTACTCCTTGCTGACACCTACATACTTGGGATATTTCAATGACTTTTGGCCAAAACTCTAACAGAAATCTCCCACTCACGGCTATTTGGGTAGTTTCTTTCAAACGTGACTCCATGCATGACCACTTTGCCTCCAGCTTGCTCCTTCTGTTGTGCAATGAAAGCACCACGCGCTGCCTCATGAAGATGGGACGAAGTTGCTCCAGCAGCTTAAGCTGTACCTGGAGCCCTTCTTCTAGACCTTCCATGCAGTCTTTCTCACCTACTGACTTCATGGTGGAGTGTATATTGGAGCTGAAAGTGTTAGAAGAACTAAGCATCCAGAAGGATTTATTTAATGTAAGCATTTTGAAATAATGAAGGCTTCTTTTATATGAAAGCAAAGGCAGACCTATACATATTTTTGAAGCTCTTGTTACTACAGTCAGTAAATATATTTTACTTCATAATTATTTAAAAAACCTCCCTTTATAGGCAAATGAGTCAAGAAGATAAATTAGAAATAAAGGGTAAGACTTCGCGTCTATCTTAACGCTGACAGTTGAACTAATGCACATAATCAAAGACTAGTAAGCTAAAGAGATTAAAAATGAGTTACCAGCATAACACTTTGAGTCACACATACTCACTTTAACTCAAATTGCCTCTATTTGTTTTGTTAGCATGAGTCATATATATGAAACTGTTGCCTTCAGATTTTATGTGAAATGCCTAGGCATGTTGCATTCTAAAATTAAATAAAGAGTTGGGAATATTTTACAAAATTAAATTATTGTTGGTATCCTAGCACAGAAATAAAATAATTACCTAACTCTTTGATGGCTAAAAATACTTAGAAGTTTATTCCACTTTTCTGTGAAGTCAAAATATCATTTGGTGCCCTGAGATCATGAGACTTCATCCAGTCCATATGCAACAGGTTTCTCTGCGGGAACAGAAAATTTTATTGTTTGTAGCTGAGGGCATTCCCCTTAGGACATAAGTCTCAGTTTGTATTTTGCTTTTCTGTTCCCAGGTCATGAAGCACTTTGCAATTTGGATGAATGTTTTAAATATATCCCAGTAGATTTACCTAGGGCTATTAAAGTCATGGTAGTTGACTTTTTCATCATGGCTTTAAGAAAACTCCCTACATGCAGCTGCCTATTTTCCTCATCTCCACTGAAAGTTTTCAGGCCCCTAAATGCAGGGTAAACACATGAATGATGCCTTCCGCATCTGCCACTATGGAGGGGACTGAGGTCACTGGAGGGGTGCAGAGGATAGAAAGCAAATAAGTACGTCTTGCACCAATCAGTAGCTGATGAGCAGAAACTCTGCCAGTGATGGGGACTGGCTTGGAGCACCCTACTTGTCATGTGCCCCTCTGTGTTCCTCAGCTACCATCTTGCACTTGGAATGGACACCACACCAGAAGGTCTGTTGGATGCTCAGTAATTGAGGGAGTGGGAAACATGGGTCAAGGAAAGTGTGAACACGGGATTTTTATTGCCTGTCTTTATATTTCAGAAGATTCCCAGTTGTGATTATAAGGAAAATGAACTAATCAAATGTTAATAGCCGTGAGAGCTGACAATTTGCTTCAAGGTGCTTATTCATTGATTACAGTTTAGCATGATGCCTGAAATAGAACTAGCCAGGAAGCATGAAGTTGCTATAGTTGTTGGAAACTTGCCAGTAAAAAAGAACAGTGATGAATAAACATGTCACAGCCTTCTTCGTGTACAAAAGCATTTTTCATTCTAGTGAAGACCATTTTACAATATCTGATGGTTTGGAATACTCAAGTAAAAAAAGTGGACTTGAAAAGCTAAGAATATACATCATAGACAATAAAAATGTCCATTAATACTCTACAACACCATTCACATCTTACCATTTTGTTTCTAACCAATTTTTACTAATCTATAACATAATCTCTTTATGAATCCCCTACTGGGACCATTCCAGTTGGTCTAAAAAACTACGTATTAGATGAACCAGAGAGAGGCAGAGAAATAGTAGGAACATCCCCTACAATGGATCTGCTGGATCTACTTTGGGCAGGATGCTGGACTGTCCCTTCCTTTCTATTTGGGAATACATCTTTTCTCTCTTTCCAGTTTCATAAAACCCTTGCAGAGACTTCGATTTCGGGGTGTTTGTTTGGATTTTTTTCTTTTGTTTCATAAGAAAGATCTTTAAAGCTTGAAACATTTTATAGAACAATATTTTCTCTTTTTATTTTTCTACTCATGGTGTACAAGATGGTGATTTTATACATGCTACATTGCCTTTTATCATTTCTTTTACTGATAAAGTCCTTGGAAAACAAAATCAACTCTGTAAAAGTGATTAGCACTGTAAATTAATCGATGACCCCAAATTTAGCATAACTTAGTCTAAGATACTCTTGCAAAATAGAAAACTGTCCTTAGGAAATACAGTATCACCTACCACTGAGGCTTGACGTTCCTCCATGCTATGTATCCTATTGCCCAACAAACGGACACCCAACTGAACTACTGAATCTGATGCCCAGGAAAGTTTGCACTACTTTTTGCAAACTTTTTTTTCATGATTCAGCTTGATGTAACCCAAAGTATTAACCATATAATTATCAAAACTAAAACATTTGCAGACAACACTAAGCTGGGAGGAAGTGTTGATCTGCTGGAGGGTCGGGAGGCTGCAAAGGGATCTGAACAGGCTGGACCGCTGGGCTGAGTCCAATGGCATGAGGTTTAACAAGGCCAAGTGCCGGGTCCTGCACTTGGGGCACAACAACCCTATGCAGTGCTACAGACTGGGAGAAGTCTGGCTAGAAAGCTGCCTGGAGGAGAGGGACCTGGGGGTGTTGGTTGACAGCGACTGAACATGAGCCAGCAGTGTGCCCAGGTGGCCAAGAAGGCCAATGGCATCTTGGCCTGTATCAGAAACAGCGTGACCAGCAGGGCCAGGGAGGCTATTCTCCCTCTGTACTCGGCACCGGTGAGATCACTCCTCGAATCCTGTGTTCGGTTCTGGGCCCCTCACCACAAGAAGGATGTTGAGGCTCTGGAGCGAGTCCAGAGAAGAGCAACAAAGCTGGTGAAAGGGCTGGAGAATAGGCCTTATGAGGAACGGCTGAGAGAGCTGGGGTTGTTTATCCTGGAGAAGAGGAGGCTGAGGGGAGACCTCATTGCTCTCTATAACTACCTGAAAGGAGGTTGTAGAGAGGAGGGTGCTGGCCTCTTCTCCCAGGTGACAGGGGACAGGACAAGAGGGAATGGCCTCAAGCTCCGCCAGGGGAGATTTAGGCTGGACATTAGGAAAAAAAATTTCACAGAAAGGGTCATTGGGCACTGGAACAGGCTGCCCAGGGAGGTGGTTGATTCACCTTCCCTGGAGGTGTTTAAGGCACAGGTGGACGAGGTTTAGTGTTTGATAGGAAGGGGCATGGTTTAGTGTTTGATAGGAATGGTTGGACTCGATGATCTGGTGGGTCTATTCCAACCTGGTTATTCTATGATTCTATGATTGTAAATTTATGTGAATCAAGCTTTGAAAAGACTCTGATACTCTCTGGAAAGCTCATATTTGTGCCTGCAGAGTGCTAATCAACACAGATGATTAGTTAATGGCAAAAATGTCAGCTGGCAGTAACACTTAAGAGAGCGTGTTCTAGGATATTTCACATTAGCTCTGTTGATATTATTAAGATACGAGAATTATGTGACTTTAGAGGTGGCTAAGTGGTGGTAATTATGATCTTAATAATGACAATCAGTCTTCTAGTGAGAACGCATTCTTGCCTTGCAGCACTTTGGTTCTTTCTATTTACCTGTCAAAAGACACTTATAAAACAAATGAAGAACTAAAAAATGTTACTGTATACATGAATGTACAATAGGTAATTTGTTTTATTTTATTTTAATGCCAATGGATTTTCGATATGCTGTGTTCCAATTTTCAGACGCATTGGTAAAATAAAATAACAGTGAAATCAGAAATTAATGCAAAGCATCTGTGACTTCCACAAGGATTATGACTTGATTTTACTCATCATTTGCTGCACTGAGCAAGTGCAAAATAACATAGAACTAGGGCTACTGATGACATGACCTTGACCTCCTCACATCAGTAGCTGGTAAAATTGAAAGCAAAACACTTGTAGTACAATAAAGAAGTTGGTGATTACGTTTTTATTTAGATATTTGTCTTCAGGCTCTTTGATGAAGAAATTGATGCCTTATTGCCAGTTCTTGAGGCTACTTGTCTGGTTTTACTGGTGTTGACACAGCTGTGATCTTAAGTGAAAGCCTTGCTCTGGGTGTTCGACTGTATTTCTCAGCCACTTCCAGTGTTTTTTTTGTGGTAAATGCAAAAGTCTGTATCAGTCCTGCAACCTTCTATACCTTCACATTAATGACCATGCATATTCTGCAAGCTCAGCAAATTATTGCTACAACTCATTCACTGAAGCAGACATAAATCAACCAGACAGATTGCTAGGAAATGCTTTCAACCACAGTAGCTTCCTATGCTCACCCTTCAGAGCTGTCCTCTGTTTTTTTTATAATGCATAAGGGATGGGCACCATTGATGAGCATCTCTTCATTATTCTGCTATCTGTTTGGAGCAACAATTAACTTCTTTCCAAAGAAAATTTTATCTGCTTGGAATAAAATTTACTTTACCGTAAAGTTTGCCACCCTTTTATTTTCTGTTGATTTCTGAACACATTTAAAACTTCTCTTTGAAAAACTGGTCATAACATTTAGGAGGAGAAGGATCACTCTCAATATGACACATTCCTTCCCAGTTTCTTGTATTTTAAGCAAGTCCTCAGCAAACCCTGATGGATACACTTGTGTGATTGACAAGATCTCCTTGATCATCTCCCATTGGATTCATCCCATGGTTCTCAAGCAAGACTTCAGCATCTGCTTGGGGTTTGGTGGTTTGTTGTGGTTTGGTGGTTGTTTTTTTGGATTTTTTTCCCAAATGCTAGAGATCAGCAAATCTATATGCGTTGGGGTAGAATTATTCTGAGGTCTCTCATTTCTACGATAAAGATAATAAGGGCTTAGCAGCCACACGGTTCTGACAGCCATTGCTACACCTGGAGGCTACTAATGCCTGAGATGATAGCCCCTTAGAAATTTTTTGGTCATTACTCCAAATGTTGAGGCAACCTCAATATGTACATTTCACATTTTGACATCATATCTTTAAAGCTGCTCCAGGTAAAACCACTTCAATCTTCATTGCTCCTTAACAAGCCTGCTGCAGCTCCTTTTTAGCACATGAGAATTTTTTGGCAAGCTTATCTAGCAGCAAGTTATCTAGAAACACATAAGTTTCCTGTTGTTATCACAAAGGATGTTTCTTTGTCGTCCTCCAAACTTGGCTCCTGGATTATGAGGGAGGTGTTGCTCGGTCAAGTTTTTTATTGGTCACATTCCCTGTGACCTGCTCAACAGGCCAGCAGAGCTGTGAGAGTGGATATCCTTATTGCCCTCAAGAAACAAAGTTTTCTTTGCCCAATAAGCACTAGCAGGTGTTGGTACATGGCATTTTCTGTTTCAGAATACACACCCATCTCAGTCTTGGACTGACCCCTTTTTGCTCACTTTACTTTGCATGCAAGCACCAGCAGTCTTATGTGCAGCTAGTGCAACACACTTAATTAGCACAATACACGTACTTTACTTTTTAAATTACTTGGTTTTATGTTGAAAGAATATCCATTATTCCGTCTCTCTTATTGTTTATCCATATAGATCTTGATCATTTCATAGATGTTTCTGTCTTCAGTAACTGTTGTCACAGAATTATAGAATAGATCCAGTTGGAAGGGACTTTTAAAGGCCATCTAGTCCAACCCTCAGAGCAGGGAAATCTTCCACTGGATCAGGTTGCTCAGAGACCCATCCAGCTTAACCTTGAATGATTCCTGGGATGAGGCATCTCCCACCTCTTTGGGCAACCTGTACCAGTGTTTCATCACCCTCGCTGGAAGAAATTTCTTCCTTATATCTAGTCTAAATATACGGTCTTTTAGTTTAAAACCATTATGCCTTGTCCTGTTGCTACAGGCCTTATTAAAAAGCCCGTCTCCAATTTTCTTATAAACCCCTGGAGTATTCTCTTCCTCGGGCTTAACGACTCCAACTCTCTCAGCCTGTCCCCACAGAGGAAGTGTTTCAGCCCTTGTGGCCCTCGTCTGGACCCGCTCCCACATGTCCACACCTTTCTCATTTGGCACAAGCAGCACACCCTAGAAGTACTAATTTTTCCCACTGTAAGAAAGCCAAGGAATTTCTGAGAACACCGAGTGTGCAGTATTGCATTCTTATTCAGCTTTTTGGTCATACCAGGTATGGCATCTTATTGCAGAACCAAGCGACTCTCAGAATTTATATCAATATTTAACATGAAGCAGCATTAGGATTTTCTGTAACTGTGTGAATTGTAAAGGTCTCCTATGCTTACTCGGAAGGGGATGGACGGGCTCTCTATTTTTTTCTCCTTAGCTTCACAGAGATGACATTTACACTTTGGCAATAAAAATTGTACGAGCTGTAAAATGCATGAGAAAAATCACAACCATCATGTATTTCAGAGCTGTAATAGCAGAAGTACAAACAAAATTGGTATTTTGGCAACCAGTTATTATTTCAGGCACAGCCTCTGGGAAACAAATTTTGTGCAGAGGTTAACCCTTCATTCCCTGGCTTGTGGACCGAATGCTATTTGATTCTAGTACATCAAGAGGCTTGTTTGCTTCTGTAACCTAAGACACTGTAGAATCACAGGTTGTCTCCTCTCCCATGTTCACTGCTAGCAGACTTTCTAGCTTCCATTAAATACTTAAGGGCTTGGTGAGCTGCTATAGAATCATAGAATCATCAGGTTGGAAAAGACCCACCAGATCATTGAGTCCAACCATTCCTATCAAACACTAAACCATGTCCCTTAGTGCCTCGTCCACCCGTCCCTTAAACACCTCCAGGGATGGTGACTCAAGCCCCTCCCTGGGCAGCCTCTGCCAGTGCCCAATGACCCTTTCCATGAAAAATTTTTTCCTAATGTCCAGCCTAAACCTCCCCTGGCGGAGCCGTCGCATCGTGCAGCAGGCACCCCGTCATCTATCTGCCTCCTCCTCCCACACCAGGAGCGAGCTGGTGAGAAACTGAGCCTGTATCAAGCCGACCCGGAGCCGAACGTGCCCCGAGGCACCGCCGGGCATCGCCTCGCACCTCGCAGCCCCGCCGAGGCTCCGAGGGGTGAGGGGGCGTGGTCTATGGAGGGGGCGTGGCTAATAGAGACCACGCCCCCTCTCGATTCCTATTGGCCGCGGGGAGGGGCTAGAGGTGCGGTGCGACTAGAGAGGGGCGTGGTTATATTAAACCACGCCCCCTTCACGCATCCCATTGGTCTCTGTGCGGCGCGGGGGCGGGGCTAGCGGGGCGGTGCGAGCGAGGAGGGGGCGTGGTTCTATGAGGCCGTGCCCCCTCAGAGCTCCCATTGGCCGCGGGTCTTTTCGGGGGCGGGGCCTGAGCGGGCGGGAGCGCGCGGCGCTGTCCGCCTGCCAGAGCCCGGCCGGAGCCGCCGCCGAGGGAGGGCGGGATGGAGGCAGCCCCGGGGAAGAAGGGCGGCAGCACCCTGGTCGAGAAATACGACGTGGTCGTGGTCGGGGCAGGCATCTCAGGTGGGCCCGGGGTTGGGGTGGGGGGGAGGTCGGGTCGCTCCCGGCCCCGGAGCCGCGGGGGCTTCGTCCCCACGGTAGCCGGGAGGTTTGGGTGGTGGTTAACCAGGGGGTCCGGCCTTTAGGGGCTTCAGGTGCAGCGGAGGGAAAAATACTCAGGTCGGTGTTTTAGGATGTATCCACTTCTTCTTGCATCGGTTTGTACTTTGTGCTCGTCAGAAGAGAATCCGTAGGAAAAATGAGTTTACGGTTTCCACGAGTGCAGGAGAACACAGGGCTGCGCGCTGGGTTTTTTCGCATCACAAGGAATATGACCTCTTGAAGTTGTAGTTGCAGTGCTGGTGTTTGTGTTCGTTTGGTAGGCGCTGCGGAAAGTCACCTGGGAATATCAGTAAGAACAAGTTTGGTTTCATTACTGGGAGAAGAGCTGCACTCTGCAGGCAGCCACGTTCTCCAATGCGATGGGCTTGGAAAAGTACGTCTGAAAACACTGCTCACATTCACATCTACTTTAACATTAACAGGTGCATCGCAGCCCCTGATCCTCACCCCTAAAAATCAAGTAATTATTCCTATGGCATCTGATGCTACCTAATGACAATGTTGATATGTTAGGGAAAATCTGTATTTGGTTTGCCAAACAGGTAAATACTGTGCTAGCGCCTTTGGCCAGGTTTTGGTTTTCAGGGAGTCTTTACTTCACAATGATTCAGAAAAGGTGACTTATGTGACTGAGTGACTTCAGTGATACTACAGCCGTTATTGTTGTAGGTAACATTGATTTTTATTAGGAGTCAGAGGTTTTCCTTTCTTTAATCTGCAGTCAATTGATGCACAAAACAGCAAATTGGTGACTTAATAACACTATTTTGTTTGCTAAAACAACAGTTATTGTTTAAGTAATTATTTGTGAAAATGTAATTATGTAAATAACTGTAATATCACCAAACAAAAGAAAGAGTTTGGACCTAGATTTGATTGCTTCTTAGTTTTACCAGATGCCTGGGTATTTTCCAGATGGCACAAATCATTTGGTCTTCATCCTTAAGGTTCCTGTAATTCAGAGTCTCCTAAGGGAATTACCACCCCTATTGTGTGCAGGTGCTGGTGATGTGATCTTAATATGGTTTTTAGGGCTCTGAGAAGCTCCTCTTCCCTTTAGAGTACCTTTCACCACTGGCTTTCCAACCCCTTGCAGTGTTTTGGAAAACGCGTCGTACATTTCTAAGTGGTGCCTTGCTTCACTAGTGCAAGAATCAGTGAGTTACTTCGGAACACTTATGCCTTGGACTAAAGCCTGTTGTGGAGTCTGAAATGGAGCCAAGCAGGAAATTTCAAGGCGTTGCAGTCACTGAAAATTTGCCAGTGGCATTAGGAAGACAACAAAAACATGTCACAGCACTCTTATTAGAGTACAGGAACTTTTTTCTTTCCAATGGAAACCCTTATAGCACACCAGCGGCACAGAAATTGGTGTTTACCTGTTACAAATTAGAACAGGCATCATTTTAAGTAAGCAGCCTTAGAAAAATGAACAAGAAATGCTTTATTTCATAACTAATACATCTTTGTAATGCCATTCAGCTTTTGGTTTGTTTTCCATTCCACACAGCTTCTCTTTTACGAATGTTCCTATACCTATGTCTCAGTTCTGTAAGAGGTTAAACAGTGTTGCTTTCTTTTCTTAAAAAAAAAGTAATCTATATGTAGAATTTTGGTTCTGGTGACAGAAATACTAAAACATGTTCCATTATGGGCAGAGGTTTGCGCTTTGCAGCTCTCTTGACTCCAGTTTTGAGTTGCTGCTGTTTATTTCTCTGAGGATATATTTGCAATTGCCTGCTCTGATAAGATTACTGTCTTGTGTCCTTCTACTATATTTTAAATACTCATTGCCTGCAAGAAAGAAGAAGGAAACTTTGGGATAAACTAGTTTTTTACTAGAAATACATGAACCATATACCAGTTATAAGCAAGCTGCTTGTTATATTAAACGTGAGCTTCCCAGTGGTGAGATTGTGGCTTTTTGAGATATTTTGCAAAATGAAGCACAAATCCTGACTGGCACCTCTGAAGGTATGTATTCCTCAAGACGAGGCACGGTCTTGAGAGACAGTGTCTGTACAAACTAAAGCACACTTCTCATCCATGCTCCTGGCCTGTTGTAGGCACAAATCTGTAGGTGGTCATTCACAGGGACACAGAATCCATTCTTCCCGTAGGAAGCTGCAGTCTAGGGATGGAGGGAGCTTCTGCAAAAAGTAGTTCACAGTGGGGAAGCTCTTGGAAGACGAACTTGGCTCTAGTGGCCTCTGCGCTTTGTCTGTTGTACCCTATGAAATCATATTTAAACTGTCCAGGTGGCATCAGCAAGAATGTTTGGACCTCTACAGAAAAGGAGCTGCAGAGCTTGGGCTAGATTTCTCATTTTGCATGGGCATGCATGTTAAAAATGTGGATAGTGGCCAGGAAAGGCCCCAGGCACATGTTTCTGTCATTCTTAATGGACAGTGCCCCCCATAACACAGTTAATATTAATTATAATATTTTATACTCAAGCATATTAAATAAAGTGATCCCTAAAGTTCAAGACTTACGCTATATCAACGGGGAGTTCTTATTTATATGCCTTGAATATTGCTCTCATTTTCTCTTTATAGGAGTTTTCTGCTGAACTGACGAGGGAGTTCTGGTCTGGACTAATTTTAACCTTTCAATTGTCCATTTTGGTTTAAGCTATTTAATTCCATCATTTGTTAAACACGGTGGGCTAACAGCACATGACATGCCATGGATGTGTGTCTCATTAGTCATCAGGATTGTAACCCTGACATCCCAACACACGATCTTCTGACCCCTGGGTTTAGGGGCTACACTAGATGAGGACTAGGAGTTTGTCATCTACTGTGTGGAATAGCTGCTGTATTGACTGCTTCTAGATGTCGTCCCTTTTATGGAGCAAGTCACTGCCATAATTTTCTTGACACATTGTCCCCTTTCCCACTCCATTACCACTCCCCAAGCTAAAGCCATAATTACAAGGAATTTCAGATATTGGCTTCATAGCCCTAGGATGGAGCATACCCATGTGCTCTGAGGTACAACATGGGTTGTAAGGACGTTTGGGATGCTTAGTCACTCTTTGGAAACTGCTCATTAATAACTGGACAGCATTAAGTTTTGACAGAAACCTCAGATATTTCAGCTTTTGAGATCTAGGGAGTGGCTTCTGCCTACGTGTGACCTTTAATTCCTCAAAACTTCATAACTGACCTTATTGGGGCACATTTTCACATGGATAACCAAATGTGCTCTGTTGACTCAAAGGCTATCTCCCTGCCAAATTTAAAGATGCTGCTAGAGCTTCCAAAATAGGAAAGGGAAAAAAAGCCCCGACCATCAGTTCTCAAAATCAGGCAAGAATGTTTGGTTCCTGGAGGTTTAGAAATAGCCAGCCAGTTTTGACCAAGATTTTCCAGCAAAAAAGAATCGGCCTGAAAAACACACCCTGAAAATTAAAGCTTAAATAGTTCAAAATTTGGCAAAAAAAGAATGTCAGCAGAACACTCCAGTTTTTCCAGTGGGAAGCTTGGGGTACATTTCTATGCCAGCCTCACTTTATGTTGGACTTTTGGACACTGGAAGCCCAGTTTGTCAAAAGAAGGCCTGGAGATCTTAGGATGTTTGTTTACCCAGAGATGTGTCAGATGTGGAGAAGTATGTCCAGCAGCAGGCGAGTCCAAGAGAACTGGTATGCAAATATCTTTTGGAAGAAATTTCAGCATAACGTGTTACAAGCATGAGGCACAAGGAAAACACAGCCATAATTGAAACTTCTACTGAAGATTATAATTCCTTTACATGGATTCTTCTTATTTCCAAATAAAACCACATTCTTTCGTAGCTTGACATGAGGAGTTCTCGTGGCTCAACAAAACAGATGCTTAGATTTGCAAGCCATGTGCAGCTAACAGCAGTATTTTCTGTTGCACTTATGGAGGGGTCCAAGGGGCACAAATTGTAGAAGCTGGACTGTAAAAATAATAGTAATTAGTCTTTATATTGAAATAAAACATATGAGAAGCCATTAAGACTTTCTTCCCTGCCCCCCCTCCATGGAAGAGCACTATGCATTGGCATCTTCTGCTCTACAATATACAATTGACTACTTGAATTATCTACGCATTGGCTGTAGACTATGAGTGAAATACTTAATAATGAAGAAATACAGATTTTCTTTGCTTGCTATAATGGCAGCAGAACTTATGTTGTATACTGCTCTGTTTGTTTTGACAACATGTCAAGCTGCTGGTGGGTGGCAGTGTCAGGTAAACTGTCAAATACTCACTTGCTCGTAGAAGATACAATCAGTCCCACCTGTTCAAATCTGGAGTAGTTTTCAGTAGATTTTTTTTTTCACCATTACTTATAAATTTACACATAATTTGACTTACAGGAATGCAATAGCTGGTTCCTAAAATGGATCTTGTGTTTATCTCTTCACATCTGTCCTGTGCTGGCCTCCAGCTACCTGGTTCCTTCCCGCTTTCCTTCTGGGTCTAACAGAAAAGCTGATAATCGGTGATACTGTTGTCACTTGGTACCAGAAATCCTATAAGCTGTTTTTCGGGGGTACAAAACCAAATGGCAATATTTCACAGAGCTCTTAGTTCCCCATGTAATGATAGCAAGCTGACTGCAATTATGAGAACAATTTACAGCAGGAACATAACAATGTTCATACAGATCCCTGTATGAAGTGCAATGCATGTTATGTACTATGCTCACAAATAAGCACAAATACCAGTTTCCATTTGCTGCCTTCCTCATAATGTGTTCTGATGTTTTGCTACTAAAGATGCAAAACCTTATGGCATGGGGCATGGGTTTTGGCTAAGACCTTCCTTTCTGTTATGTGCAGTGATAGATATTTAGTTTTGGCTGCAAGGTTGTTGTGTGTCGTTTTCATTATATAAGCAGTTACGGAAATATTGTTATTTTCTTCCTCTTTCATCATACATTTCATGTGGTTTTCTGTGGTAAATGCATCATTTATAACTACTGTCTAACCTAGGGGGTAGCCTGAGTAGTCATAGCTGGTTCTGCTTCTGAATTAAAAATGTGTCAGGTTGGTTTCTGGCAAAGTAAAAATGTTCTTGTGTGTGATTCATAGGTTAGCAAATTCAGACCCCCTAAGAGAGCACTGTAAACTCATGTTTTGTCCCAGAAGAACAGATTTTTTTACCATCTGTCAGGCTTAGGTGAAAGGTGTTGAAAGGTAGGAAAGAGTATTCCTGTTAGATGGATAGGTCTGAAGTCTTAAAAGTGTTGTTTACTCCAGCAAGCCGAAGAAATAGCCAAGTAGTTAGGGCAGATCTGTAAATATGCTAGCATAACAAAAACAGGCAAGGGACAGGCAGTATGTCTTTCCCAGGAAAACCAGTGCTGACATTCTTGATATTTGTGGTAATTATCATAGTTTTGCAGCAACATTTTTTCACATATGTATTTAGCTGAAGATCACTGATGAACTGACAGGGATTTACTTTGCATACTGACTAAAAGAATTACCAATAATTAGAAAATGTGCATAATTATCTTAGACTTTTCCATAAACTAGATGGAATCAAACCGTTATCAATTTAACTGGTACTACTCATTTTAATAGATAAGAGAAGGGCAGGTGCTCTATTACTAACTCTGTACTTACACTAGTTAAATTTTTTATGCCTTTGTTTTGGGAGGAGGAGGAGAGAGTAATTCCAGGGAAAAGTTGTTTACTTCAATAGGCTTTGGACTTGAAAGTCACAGTGGGTGTGTATGGAGGAGTGGATTCAGCCTCAGGATACAATTCCCTCCTCCTGCCCACTGAGTTACTGTTAACATTGTCCATGAGAAACTGTCTTTGTACCCTCCCGAACAAGGCTTGCATCTGTTGAAAACATTTAGACAGTGATGCCATTGATACCAGTTAAAGTGGCTTGGACAATGTACTCTGTAATAGAAAATATTTATTCTCTTTTGACTGAAATCTTTGCTGAATCAACTGGATTATTTTTGCTAGAGTGAGGAAAAAAGAATTGATAGCAAAGAAGTTTACCTGAAATTAATGAAATAAACAAACTCAACCTCATCCCCAGTATCCGATATTCTTCAGCAAGGATTGTGGAAGAATGTATGGAAAGATAAAACACAGTTTCTGGCAAACATAAAGTTAGTGATGTAATGGTGCTAGGCAGCATTGAGGAAGAAATGACTGTAGACTTGTGATCTTCACTGTGTATTCTTTCTGGTATATGCAAATATAGGGGTCTGTTATTTAATGAATACATTCGGTTTATTTGTTTTGGGTTTTTATTTTTCCATTTTTGGTGGCAATTTTAAAACTTTAAATCCTTACTCTGTGAAGGAAAACAGGTTTTCCATTCTCAGCCTTCTATATGTTGTTGCCTGTGAGTGGTTTCTCTGGTCAGTCTGATGTAACTAAATTCATTTTAACTATATTTTAAAAGTTATTAAAGTACCATGATGTGCACAAAAATTCCAATTAAAAAGAAAAGGCAGGGAGGGGAGAGGAGAAGTCATCTTACTGTCATAGTAGAAAAGTTTTGTCTCTCTTATTGACAGGTTTGTGTTTACTTGGCAAAGAGGCTTCTAGTTGCATAACAAGAGCTGATTCTGTGGAGACCATTGCCAGATTTTATTACTCGCTTGTGTTTGGAAAAAGTTAGGTTTTCTGTTGGGGAGACAGTAAAAATAGTCACAACGTTAGCATGCTGTTACAGTGGAACTCTGATGAGAATGCATCAACAATTGTCTCGCTTTACTGATGTATTAGGAGGAAAAAAATTTAAAAATTATTCCTTTGCTAAGATCAGAAAAATGTAGATATTTTCCAGAAAGACTTCCCCCCCCCTTACGTTATTCATTTAAAGCCTGCTAGAACACCATGGTAATGGGTTAGTAGTCTTTCATACAATGTAATTATTCCACTCTATGTACATTAAGGTGGAGTCTTTACAAAGAAGTGTTGTATGAGGCTGGATTTGGTAAACTTTCAGCCTGATAGTGGATGCATAAAAGACAAATGCACTTTGTCAAAGACACTAGCAAGTGAGCAAACAATGTGTCTAGAAAACCAGCAGACTGTTACCTTTTCAATAGTAACAGGTAATTTTCTCTGCCTTTGTTTTGGTGTGCTCATGGAACATACATAGTGGCCTCAGTTTGAAAGGCTACAGTTTAATTGTATCAGACTGTCATCACTCCCCTTCACTGCTCTTCATTACCCTGTATGGGTACTGCCCTTGCATGTTTTGGGGATGCTCAGCATACATCATGTAAATGTTATCTCTGGGAAAGATGCTGGTGATTTTTACTTCTGGTTGTGGTGTATCTGTGAATCTGTTTGATGTATTGGGTTTTCAGGGCCTAGATTTTGGAAAGTAGAATCACTGTACTGTTACTGTAGAATTACTGTCACATTTCTAATAAAGTAACTTTCATAAAAACTTGTGCTACAGGACTCATATCTGCTCATATCGCCCGTGTCAGCCTCCGTATTGAGGCAACTTGGAAGTACTCTCATAAACTCTAGTCTTATAAATGCTTCCCTACAAAACAGGGAAACATTTCCTGCATTATGGGGCTTGGTTGGGAATCAAGCTCAGGTCTCTTAAGTATCAGTCTTGTGCACTAACTGTAGAGTGGAACATTTCTGCCCTATGAGGCAGAGACATGCTTTGTGGTATTTTCTATCAGGCTACATACAAAATTGAGTATTATTCAGCATCTCTGTGTTTCAGTCATGCTATATGTCTGGTAGTCTGCAGATAGGCATAAATTCATATTAGTTTGGTTTGGGTTTTTTTTTTAACTGTATTATCCAGTGTTTTGATGCACTTGAAACTACTTTGTCTGATAGGATTATGACAATTTTCTGAAATGGAAGTAGCAGCAGTGTGATCTGTGGCAGCAGCAATTTGGAGTCCTTAATAGCACTGCAAAATCAATAGGAATAGAGCTTTCCTGCATGGTGTCTTCAGAAGAGGGAGCTTGGTGTGAGATTGCCATAGAAACCCTTGTGAGGAATGTATAAGTCATCCTGCCTTGTGTGTTCTCATCTAATAACAAGTGAATTTCTGCAGTCAGATACTTCAAATAAGGCATGGTTTTGGCAGGCTCCTTTAATCTTTCTGAGGCAAACAGTGTATTTGTAATTCATAGAATCAGGGTGATATCTGGAAGGAGTGCAACCAGTAATTTGGGGTGGTTTGTGGCTTTATCTCTAGGCTACCTTTGGAGCAGCTGGAGGAGGCAATGGGGTACAACAGCAGGTCTGGCTGTGACAGACATGCCTGTGCTGCAGTCATACAGACATACACAGGTGTGTTTTAAAATGCCTCCTGTGAGTCTTGGCTGTGGCCTGAGAGGTCACAGCCCAGTGCTTGGTTTGTGCACAGGTGGCGGTGGGCCACGGCTCTAGAGCAGCCCTCGTGTGGTGGGAGGCCCTCGTGGTATGAAGATCCTGCCCTTCCCCTTGGCAGCTTCGTGAAGGTGCGTGTTGTCCTCTGGGGAGGGAGAGGGATTGTTGGAGAGGAGGGGAGAAGCTAGTTGTGTGCAGCCTGTGGGGTGCCGAGCAGGCAGAGATGGACAAGGAGCTGGAAAGGAGGTCTTGTTCCTTCTTCTCTGTCATTCTTACCCCATTAGTCAAACAGAAATCGTCTCTTTCTGGTGTCCAGTCCTTTAGGGCAACAACAGTATTGAAAATTCAAATTATGGTGAAGGTAAAGGGAAAATATGCAGTCTGTATAGAAGTTAATTGTGTATCAAAAGCACACAGGCTTCATGACCTGTGAGATGCTTAAGAGATACCTGTGGAAGCAACTGTATCTGGTGCACTTCGGTCAGACACAGATGGAGCTACTGTTGAGTTCAGTTCAGCAGACAGCTACAAAGGGACTCTCTGTGGGTGGGTGTTGTTTCTAGTCCTCAATTTTAAAAGAAAATTGTTTCTGTATTTTAAACAAATAAATGTGCAGTAGCAACCTTTAATCAACATGTTTTGCATTGTTTTTATTTGAGTCAGGCCCTCTCCCAGCTGCCAGTAAGCCATCCCTGTCCCAGTGTATCTCTTGTATTAACAATAATGAAAGTGAAAAATAGTAACACTGGAGTGCAATAAGTGCAATGTAACAAGCAGGCAGGTTAAAGAACCTCAGTCACACTACCATAAGTTCTTCATCCTTTAGCAGTCATTCTGTATTCGGATATATTGTATCCATGAAGTAAGTTTAACTTCCAGCCTAGTCCAGTGCAACTATTATTCTTCCTAAAAAGCTGTGATGTGAATGTAACTATCGTGTACAGCATGAAATGATGGTATAAAGATTTGCATACAATCTTTTATCATACCTAGGCCAGATTTTTTCCTGCTTTATGTTCCATAGGGTAACACATGAGTGCACTGTGCAGTTTTTCAAGACTTGTATATCTACTATAAACATTCTTATGAAAGAGTTACCCACTCATGCCCGAGTATCCAGTGGTATTAAGCTGAATAGAGAAATTCAACCTTTTGTTTGGTATATGTCGGAAATCCACTTTTATTTTTTTTGTGACAAAAAACACTATCTTTTGAGAAATCATTTTTATCATATAAAAATATAAATATTTTTAAGAAAATACTGCAGTTTGTGTTTCCAGCATTATAGACTTATGTCTTCTGTGTTTATGTTGAGGAAGAGGAGAATGCCATCACCAAAAGGATTAAGAATTAACAATAACAAAATTGTAAAAAGTTCTTTGTAGACATTTGTCCAAGAAAAAATAATTTAAAACTACTGAAATAAATTAGATCAATTTATAAAATGTTCAGTTCAGTAACAAATGGCTTGCATTTTTAAAAATTAGTATATTGAATAGATGGAAGAATGAAAACAACTTCTTCTCTAGCAGCAATCTGAAGAGTATGGTGCGAGAATGTAAAGTCACTTTTAGATGAGTGTGGAAATGGTAGATATAATTTTGTCAATGTAAGACATTTGAACTTCCTCAATTCTGATTGCCAGTGAATAGGGTTCTACTTCCCCATTAAAAGATTATGTGCACAGAAGTTTATGAGCTATTCTATACTGTTCTCAGAACAAATGAGTATACTTAACGCTGCCCAGAACAATTCCTCTCCTCTAGTCTTTTCAGACATACATTCTTTGTAGGAGCAGTTGCTTTTAATCACATTTTGAGGTAGTGCAATAAACATGAATATAATATTATTCCTTGCTGCAGGGTATCTTGGGAGTTCTGATCAATAAGGCTGGATTTTGTATACTTAAGGAGGGGGAACAACTCCATAGAAGCAATGCCTCAGTGCTAAATTGGCCTGCAGGGCAATGGGATAATCTGATTTCACAAACTCATGATTGGTTTTTACAATTTTAGCTCGCATTTGTCAGAAGCAAAGAGGACTCCTGTCCTATTGAATTTTCAGTTGTCTCTAGTGCCTCCATCACAAAGTCCCATAATTAGATAATTTCTGCTGAGACTATAATTCCTTTCGTAAAGTATCTATGTACAGCTTGTTTGATTGCCACGGTCAACCTCCTTTGATTAAAATTAATCTTGACAGTGAAGCAGACTGATTTTCTGCATGTGAATGAAGACAATGGATAACAATAAAGTGGAGAGTTGATGAGCGAGAGAAGTTGGAAGCCTACCTTGCTGGAACATGCCTATTGAGTATATTATTATTTTTGTCACTTTAGCACTACAAGCCTCACCACCTGGGTTCTGCCTTTTTATGCACTGCACAAATGAAGAAGGAGGTGCGTGTCCCTCAGCAGTTGAGATTTTACTGTTTTTAAAATACCAAAACGCTAACCTGAAACTTCAGTCTGTGAATGCTACTTGTGGAGGTAGTTGTAAAATGCAACTCAGTAGCAGCCAGATGACTTCTGTTGTAAGACCCCATGAAAAGTTTCCGACTTCCGTCAGGAATTTTTGAAATCAGTATTGAAATCTCTGACCTTGATACTGTGGCTTGGGTTTTGACCATTAATGTGGCTGATTGCTCCCACTTGCTTTAAAGCACTTTCTCTTTCTCTGGTAGGTTTGTCAGCTGCCAAATTGCTGGCTGAGTCTGGGATCAATGTGGTGGTTCTTGAGGCCCGGAACAGAGTTGGAGGAAGGACATTCACTATTAGGGTAAGTTCTTCATGATAATCTACACTGTCACTTGCCCTGGTCTATAACATGGCAAAGGGAACTGCATGCCGGTCAGTCTCAACTTAATCCCTGGGAAGGTGATAGAGCAACTAATCCTGGATGCTATTTCCAGGCACATTAAGGACAAAAAAGTCATCAGTCATCATTAAATCACCAATAGGAAGTCATGCTTGACCAGCCTGATTACCTTCTGTGATAAAATGACTGGTTTGGTAGATGAGGGAAGAACAGTGGACATTGTCTAGATGTCAATCATTAAATGCTGTCTCCCATAAGATACTCATAGACTCCAAGATGATGAAGCATGGACTGGTTGATCAGGCAGTGAAATGAACTGAAAGCTGGCTGAACAGCCTGGTCCAGAGGATGGTGTCTCAGTATGAAGTCTAGTTGGAGACCAGTAACTTGTGGTGTACCCTAGAGGTCAATACTGGGTCTGATCCTGTTCGACATCTTCATTAATGATCTGGATGATGAAGGGACTGGACCATCTCTACTATGAGTAAAAGCTGAGAGAGCTGGGACTGTTTAGGCTGGAACAGAGAAGTCTGAGGGGTGATCTCATCTGTGTATAGAAGGGAGGGAAATAAGGTTGCAAAGAGGGTGGAGGCAGGCTCTTTTCAGTAGGGCCCACTGGCAGGACAAGAGGCCATGGGCAAAAATAGAAACACAGGAAGCTAAAACTATCTGAACATTTGGAAACACTTTTTTTACTGTGAGGGTGACTGAGCACTGGTACAAGTTGCCCAGAGAGGTTGTGGTGTCTCCCTCCTTGGAGATATCCAAAAGCTGTCTGGACATGGCCCTGGGCAGCTAGCTCTGGGTGACCTTAGTAAAGCAGGAGGGATTGGACCAGATGGCCTCTAGAGGTCCCTTCCGACTTCAGCCATGGTTCTATTGAGTTTGACATCAGTAACCATGGGTGAAGATAGCAAGTCCCAAAGAAGAGCTGGTATCTCAAGTTGCCATCACTTTTAGAGTAATAGAGCTCTCTTTGGACAGGTTGCATTGCAATATACACCAATGGGCTTCTGTTGACAGGAGGTGCTTTAAAATAATGTAACAGGCATGATAACTAAAAGCCCTATAAGAAGCAGTCTAAGTAGGACTAGAATCATAGAATCATAGAATAACCAGCTTGGAAGAGACCCACCGAATCATCGAGTCCAACCATTCCTATCAAACACTAGACATCATTACAGCTCAGACATACACTTTAACATGGCTTAAAATTATCTGAAATAACATTCTTGCTTCTAGAAATGGACCATGGCTTGATTGACATTAAAAAGAAAATGAAAGAAATAACAAGTCACCTGTGATGCAGGATAATGTAATGCATACATTACCTCTGCTTCCCCCTCGGGAAGAAAGGGAGGTTTAAATTATGTCAAATGCCATTGCTGTGGAGCCAGAGATAAACAGTAGTGTTTCAGCAGAAATCATTGCACATGAAACATGAAGCACCATCCTTGTGTGACGCTGAGAATGCCCAGCTTAAAATGTTCGTTATAAACAGTGTTAAAAAGAGTTACTAGCTTGGGAAAGCAGCCTACTTATAATAGTATGCATCCCTGAAACTTTTTGTTTTCTTTCTGCTTCCCAGGTGAAAGCAATGCTAGCATGAGGGATATGTGGAGCACCTTTGGTGGTGAGCATGGCTAGGGATTGCTAGCCAGAGCACACCAGACTAGAGCCAAGTTGTGCCATGTTGGAAAGGAGATTACTGTCCTTGAATACAGTGATGCAGTGCTCAGCATCTACAGCATTAAGTCTAAGCAGATATCTATAGAGAAAAAGTAGTCTGTGGCACTGGAGATGGTTTCAACTTGAGAAACATTTTGCAACAAGAATAAAAGTAACGTGAATTCTAAAAAAGCTGGGTTAGATCTAACTGAAGTATTGATTTTGTTGGATATTTCTTTATATCCTTATGTCTTTTGCAAGACTAAAAGGCCAATGCTGAAAACTGTAGTGAAATTTAAACAAGGGGTAGACCCAATTGCACGTATGTGCCTGATGGAGTGCAGGCACTGTAATCCTTATGTGTCTGTCATTACAGAGCTCAATGCTGCCTACTTCTAAGTCAGTACATATTTTCTCCTGTGCATACAGTTGTAGCCAGTATGGAATACAGCTAGCCAGTATGGAATAGTTCTCTCTGCTTCTGGCTGTTTATATTGAGGGGCTTCCCACACAGCTTCTAATTCCTGTATTCTTTCTTTTGACAGAATGATCAAGTTAATTATGTAGATGTTGGTGGAGCATATGTGGGACCTACCCAAAACCGGATTCTACGACTGGCAAAAGAGCTGGGTATTGAGACCTATAAAGTGAATGTCGAGGGTCATATGGTCCATTATAAGGGGGTAGGTACTGCATCTTTCATGTTGAAATACCTAATTTGGAAAGGACTGACAGTCATTAAAGAGGTTTCACTTAACGCTCTCTTTTAGTAATCCAGTAAGCAACTGCTTGAAGTGTTGTTATTCTATTTTAGCTTATTGGTAGTGGGATCAATGGATCTTGTTTTCTTTTGAAAGGTGTTCAGAAAATGGGACTAACAGCAGTTAAAAAAAATGGGATATATTCAACACCCGATTGTCTTTGAACATATCTTCTAAAGAATTTTTGCCTGAAATTCAGAAAATGATTGTTCTGAAATAAAAGCCAAGTTTAAATAGGAAAAAAAACCTTTATCCTGTTGGATACTATTGAATGACTATACTAGACAGCAGTATTATACGATTAGACAGGGAGTAACATAACATACTTGCTGTAATTAGATTCACATGAGACCCCTCCCAGTCCCATAGCATGGAATTCATCTTACTTACAGATGGGTGTCTGGAAACTGGGCATCTAATCTGAAACTTGTTGAAATTCCCTCTCTAGCTAATGATAAGAAACGGGCACCTCTCAAGGCTTGCCGTAGGCTTCATGTCTGAAACACAGAGCAACTGGTGTTCGGATGGTGACTCTTGAGTAGGTAGTGGTGTGGCTAAAGCAATCTGGAATGACACTTGTCTTCAGTGAAGTCCTATTTTTAGTTCTTTAGCTCAGCAACCAGGACCTACTGCCCAGACCAGTGCAAAAGTGTGGGGAGAGGGACAAAGAGAGACCTAAGATCCATACATATGAGGTAGAAGCTTCTGTGTCCATAACTCACAAACTACTTTACTTTATGAAGACCATCACTTTTCATTTTTTTTAAGATAGTTCAGTTTTGGTACTTCCCAGATTCTGGCAGAACAAAGTTTGAAGATTATATGAATCAGAGTTGACATACTGTGATTGGACTCTTAACTGGTTTCATCTCAATTATCTTCTCAAATTTTCTTCCTAGGATTAGAGCAGTGTATTCATACCGTGAAGTTTTATCATCTGGTTCTGTAAACTCTCCTTATTGGGCAGGTTCATGCCACACTTATAAAATAGTCACATCTTAAATAATCACATAGACATTCCATGATACTAAAAAAATATATATTTTACATCACCTGGTGTAAAATTGGTGCAATTCTAGCCAGCAAATGGGCTGGGCTGGTTTGTACCAGCTGAATGTTTGGCCCAGCTCAGACATGGATCTCTTAGCATTCTAAAAGGTACTTATCTCTGTATGTTAAATAAAAGGCTCTAATGGGTTACATGAATTAGAGACCTTAATCCATTTTGACACTGAAGCTGCAGCCTTTTTTTTGTCTTGCGTTACATTACGCATGTCCTTGTTAATGACCATGTAATTTCATAAGTTTTCTTTGAAGTGGAAGCATGTTCCAAAGCAAGAGACAGCATTACGAGCAATTCAGCTGGATCACAGGCTGTGGATCAATTCTAGATTGGCATCCTGGTCCTTCCATGCTAACCAGGGTCTCCAAGGAGGTGTATATGTTGGAACAGGGTGACAGCAAAGAGGCTTTAAGGTTTCCCAGTGTGGATAGACTTAAGCGCTGAATAAATAATAATGATGCTTTTCCTCCAGTAGATCTCATTCCTCACACATACTCTTCCTGCAAATTGCAAGCTTTTTGTTTTCTTTTCTTTCCTTAGGGTTTTCCACTGCATTTTTTCCTTACTCTTTCCTTGAGACCTCATGTAGTCACCATGACCTTTTCTTTAGGGATCTGTTGTTGAACTTTCTCTTACATCTTAATTCTACAAGAAACCTATTGAAAATAAACTGTGCAGTCCTGGCTATCGCCTTGTTGGTGAGTGCTAGGAGACATCAGGGCTTATACATTTTACCTATATGCGACACACTGTTACCATGCTGTGATGGTAAGCTGATGAGGTAGGGATTTGTCCTCTCTTGACTATAGATGCACCCCTCATATTCATTAAAGAGGCCCCAGGAACCTGAGCACCTACGGCATTCCCTAGATGATAGAAAATGCATTAGCAAAGTGATGGTTTGATATTAAAGGATCATTGCCCCAGAAATTAAATGCTAATCTGAAAGAAGGATGTGTTCAGCTTCTTGGGCTAATAATGCTGTCAGCCGTGGGCCAACAGCTGCCTTTCGAGTTTGAAAAGTATGACTAAAACTTTTCTCTTTGCATCTCATCTGCCATTTCTGTCATCTGATGACTGTTGGGGGTGTGTAGGCAGGGCTGGACAAGAAGTATCTGTGCAGTTTTGTCAGAGGCAAGAGGGAGACTGGTTTGAAGAATGAGTCAATATGTCTTTAGATTTTATTATGACAGTCACTCAAATGTATATCGTCTCCAGCATCCCCAGATTAAGAGGTTTTATGTCTTTTGTTTACCATACTAATTGATTCAGTTGGCTCTGTCTGAGGATTTCCAGAACTGCTTGGATTTAGTTAGGGGAAAGTAAGGAAATGGTTAATCCTAGCAGTGGAAGCAGACAAGGGAAAGTGGAAATCCCTGGGGGGATTTCACAAGCTTCTTTGCTCTGAATGGAATTTTTCCCATCTGTGTGTGGAAAAATCCATGTATTGCGTTAAAAATCATGTCACTTCATGTGGGCAGGTTTCCATTTGAGTTACAGTTTATTTGAAAAAATCCAAATATGTAACTACTGCTTATCTTTTTTTTGTTTGCTCATTCCCATCAGTTAGCATGGTAATGTGGACACTTTTGATATCAATCAAGAGTTTGTTAGTCTCCTGTAAATCTGTAACTTCAAAGTGTAGATTTTTCTATGAGCCTCAGACTTTTTTTTCCCAAACAGATTGCTCTGTAGCTACTGTCCCGTAATTCCTCAAGAATGCTTTAGGACTGAGAAAAGGCTGATATGCTGGAGTTCTTCCTTTCCCAGAAGAGGCAGATAGCTTTTTATTTTTACAGAGGTCCTTGAAGGTCGTGCTGGGCTCCATTTTCACTTTCTCATTAGTAGAAGGTCCTAGAAAGGAAAAGACATTAGCGCTGTGGTGTGGCATTAACCTTCCCAAGTAGTTGCAATCATCTAATATTTGGCAGCAGCACTCGCCACCAGTATATGTAACGTTAGTAAATAAGGACTGATTTTGCTTATTTGTTTGCTTATGATTTTCAGAGCAAGGTGGTACATGACAAAAGATGAGCATTTCTATGCAGTGCTTCACATTGGCCATCTAGTCTTTTCTTTCCTTCATCTAGCCTTAAGATTAAGAGATTAGCATGCAGCAGGTAGTTCTGTGACTAGATCTGTGCAGATTGCGTAAATCTGCAGTTTGGACACAGGAATCACAGACAGTCTAAGGCACTGCAGTGCTCACAAGGCTAAACCTGCTGGAGGTACTGAACAGAGAAGGATGCCCACATGAGGATTCACACCATAGGGAGCTGCTGCTCAAGCTGTGTGCACTAAGCCCAGCCCAAGGGAAACAGGAATTCCTGCCCTAGGGTGCGAGGGATACTCCTCCTGTGCTAAGTGACACACAGCTTGTCCTCCCTCTTGTGCTAACTGACACCTAGATTGTCCTCAGAACACTGGGCAGGAACCAGACTTGCCTTTCTCAAGACTGGCAAAATTGTCTGCTCCTGTGCAAATTGAAACTTTAGTGGTGTCACAGCTGGGTCAGTTTGGGGTTAGTTCCTTTAGTTTTGGCCACAAACCACAGCGTAGCCCTGAGCAGACCTTGCAGAACACATCTCTCTCTGCTGCCTTCTTTCTAACCACTGAACTACAGTGCTTACTGATATTGTTTCCTTTGAACTGGTGTGGGGTAACTAATCCAGGCAGGCAGCAGGACTCAAATCCAAGGTCTGTAAGAAAGCATTCAACACATCAGGAAACGAAAAAAATCTAAAAAGTTAGATAAACTCTGTGGGTCAGTCCATCAGCCTGATGTTAGCATGGGAACAAAGCCAGCAGGCTGTTTGCCTTTCCATTAAACAAACATTAGTTCTCAAAATAATACACCCAGAACACTATAAACTTGTTTTAAAATGGAGTGTTGCAAGATCCTGCCTGCTTGCAGTGAGCTAACTGTGTGAAACATGCAGCCAGAGCTCCTCTGTCCAGTGAGGGAATAATATTAAAAACAAATTAATAACTTACCAACCCCAGGTTGTCTGTGCTAGGTTTATTCCCTGGCATGGAGATACTTGTGCAAAAGAGAAGATTGAAAAACTAATGTGGGTTAGGCTATTTGTGCTTGCTCTGTGATGGACAATGGGATTTTTCCTCCTGGATTTTGTTAGAATTGGGCTTTTCTCTGATCAGCTCCCACATCTTTTAGGTCCAGCCTCACTGCACAAGGAGTTAGAGGGCCTGTGAACTATATCAGCCTCGTGAATTCAGTCTCAGCCCCTTCCAGGTCTCGTGGTTGCATTTTTCCAGCTTTTCCTGTCCTTGGTCCCTTTCCAGTCTTACTGAAGCTATGGGGTTTTTTGCATGCAACAGAAAGCAGCAAGTGCTGCAACTTTAGGCTGCACTAATTGCCACTTGCCATTTAATAGTTCTCTGGAATAAAATATGTTTTCCCATTGATCTGCCTGGGCTAAACCATTGACCAAAGATGTGGGGATAATAATATTTTCAGATGAGTAGTGAAAAGGTAGGTCTCTTTTCAAATAGCAGATAAGTGAATATCCAGTGCGATAAATGTCATAGTAGTAGCTGAGGTTGTAAGATTTCTTGGTCAATCCTCTGCAATTTGTGGTCATGATCGTCTAAAACCTGTATAAAGGTGGAAAATTTGGAGGAGAATACTAGGTAACCAAGCATTGGGCAGGTTCTCCATCAATTGCCCCATCTGCAGCAATCAGGATAGTTTGGGAGTTCCTGAACCTGTAGCTGTTGTACACAGTCAAGTTAATACTAGGAGCTGGAAAAGCTATTTTGGCGCAAACCTCATCATAGAGTTACTGAGCAAGACTTTTCTTGGGCGGTTGTTTCCCGCAGTATAAGCAATATGTTTGTCTGAAAAGAAGAGGAGAAGGGGAGCCTTAGAAAAATTTACATGTTCTGTGGTGTTTCAGTTGCTTATGTTCTTATATGTATTTTAGGGAAAGTCACGCCCTTTCACAGGTATTTCCCCTTCAACATGGAATCCCTTAGTTTATCTGGATTACAATAACTTCTGGAGGACCATGGACAAGATGGGAAAAGAGGTAGGCTGTGTAAATTTCACCTGTTTCCTACAGTGCTAATGTCACCATGAGTAAATCTAGTTTGGTTTTGTTTTGTTTCTGGCAAGCTTTTTTATTGCTTCTTTAATATTCAAAGAAAAAACATCCATCAGGAAAGATATCTGTTTTGCCCAGGAAGTATCAGGAACAGCAGTGCTTCCTTACTGAGAGGTGGTTGGATTAGATCGTAGAATCATAGAACCATAGAATAGTTTGAGTTGGAAGGGACCTTGAAGATCTCCTAGTTCCAACCCACTCTGTGGGGGTTGGAACCTCCCACTAGATCAGGCTGCCCAAGGCCCCATCCAACCTGGCCTAGGACACCTCCAGGGATGGGGCATCCACAGCTTCTCTGGGCAACCTGTGACCTTTAAAGGTCCCTTCCAACCCAAAACATTTTATGATTCTATGACAGGATAAAAAATGATCTGGAGCTATCTAAGATACCTGAAAAAAATGGGTTGAACCTCATTTGTGTATGTACTTTCCCATGCTGGGAAAACCATTTGACGAGCTGGGAGATGAGAAGGGTTTTCCCCCCTCCCCTGTGGCAAACTTTTTGAGTAAGGATGATTCTTTTTTTGTAGCTGCCTAAGATGGGCTTCAGTTTGGCTTAATAGTAATTTTATTTCTAAAATTCTTAAACAGTAAATGCCTTTCAAATTCAAGCAGTACAACTGCAAATTTTCCTGTGTGCAAAAAGTAAACCCACTGGAGCATCATGTCTTTCAATTTTGTATTAGTTGCTTTATAATCTGGCTACAAACCGGGGTCCTATGTTACTATAACCTTCAAGCTTAACTAACTGTATTACTGCGAAGTTCTTTCAGTTTATGTGGTTTTGCAGAATCATCTTTGTGCATGATGCTACACATTTTTTGGTCAAATAATACATATTTTTTAAAGGTGTAAATATATGATAGTGTCCCCTCATATCATGGTACTTACAAGCAATAGATTATTATTATTATTAGAGTTAGGGTTGTTCAGCCTGAAGAAGAGAAGGCTCCAAGGAGACCTTATAGCGACCTTCCAACGCCTGAAGGAGGCTACAAGAAAGCTGGGGAGGGACTGTTTACAAGGGCTTATAGTGATAAGACGAGGGGTAATGGGTGTAAACTGGAGAGGGGCAGATTTAGAGTAGACATAAGGAAGAATTTCTTCACTATGAGAGTGAAGAGGCACTGGAACAGGTTGCCCAGGAAAGCTGTGGATGCCCCATCCCTGGAGTTGTTCAAGGCTAGTTTGGGGAGCCCTTCAGCCTGATCTAGTGGGATGTCCCTGCCCATGGCAGGGTGCTTGGAACTAGATGATCTTTAAGGTCCCTTCCAACTCAAACTATTAAGTGATATTATGATTATTAAGTACTTAACTGTCTAAAACCAATTCAATGATATCTAGATATTTACTCCATCTGTAGAGGGACGTAGGGGCCTTTGGCTACCCATCTTGGAATTGACAGAATCTCTGACTGGAGAAAGAATTTTTCCCTCAGCTGTTAGAGGACACCAAGACAACTAAATTAGAATAGACACCTTGCTTCTGGACAACTAAAGGCCAGATAAGTCCCAGCATAAGGATATGCTTATTGGTCAGACAAAGCTGTGCAATTCATGCATGAAGGTGTGAATGGAAACTATTGCATTTATTGAATTTATTCCAAATTTACAGCCATGTGCAGGGTACAAAAGCAACCCTTGGCCAACATATCAATCAACTTTGTGCTGCTAACTAGCTATGACCAGACAATGATATAGTGCTGAATAATTTCTTTAATAATTTTCCTCTCTCTCCAGATTCCTGTTGAAGCACCATGGGATGCTCCACATGCTGAAGAATGGGATAAAATGAGCATGAAAGAGCTCATAAATAAGATTTGCTGGACCAAGTATGTAACTCTTTATTCACTTTGAAATCCAGCTACAGACTGAAATTCTGGGGTACAACCGGGTACAGCTGGAGTACTGGCAGTGAGAGAGCAGGAGATGTTTGAGATGAAGCTGGTCTTTGTGATGGACTGTTGTTAGTCGATAAGTGGGGGCCTGTGGAAGATAATGTGGTATGACAGAGCTTGAGTCGGCTGCTAGGTGGGATTAAAGGTGCTGGGGTAACCTGGGCTTTGCCTCAGCAGACCCATGCATACAGGAGTGACAGAGTGGGCTCTTCTCACCATGCTTTCTCTTCACTCAGTTGGAGGGTGTGTGCCTTTGTCTTTAGGAAAAGCAACATATATATAAAACTCTGATTATAGGCATAAGTAAAGGTCACTTGCAGGCACAGAAATGGAGGCAGAAGGGGGTGAGGGGACTTCCCTAGCCCCAAGGCAGGCTAGGAGCTGAGAGGTGATGTCCTTTGACTCTTGGCTATGTCCTTTCCTGCACAGCTATTATATGTGTCTGCTTTTATTGCATGAGCTGTGTTGTGTGTACCACAGAGCAGACAGATGCTGCTGGCACACAGGAAAGCAGCATGCCATGCCAGAGGTCGTTTGCTTTCCAGTGGTTGCTTAGTGGATGATGCAGTGTGAGACCCGAGGAGCAGGTAGTGAGCAGCTGTTGGCTCTGGAAAGCAGTTTCAGTGTTGTTCCTTCTTTCATCAGTACGGCCCGCAGGGCCCTCAAAACCCTTGGAGGAAAGCAAGGTAACCAAAGCAATATTTCTTGTTGCCTTTCACCTCCTCTGACTGAGGCTGGTCCGTCTTCATCCCAGCAAGCCTGTTGCTTCGCTTGCTCAACTCTTCTCATTGCAGTGTTCCATCTCTCTGTCCCTAGGAAGCTGTCCTTAAATGCCAGCCAGCTCTCCTAGGCCTCTTTGCCCTACACAGTAGTTTCTCATGAGATACTGCCAAGCAGTTCCTCGATGGGGATAAGATCTAGTCTTCTAAAATGCAGCGTTGCAGTTCTGCTGTCTGTCTTACTCCTCTCAGGATCATGAACTCCACAGTCCCATGGCCACTGCAGCCAAGGCTACCATTCATTCACCTTTGCAGTATCCAACAGATCTTCCTTGTTTCTGAGCAGCAGGTGCAACAGACTGCAACTCTAGTTGGTAGGAAAATGACCAAAAATACTATATTGCCTGGAAAATGGCAGGTGTGTTTTATATGTCTATGAGGGACCACCCTGTACGAAAAAAAGGCACATGTTCAGTATGGGGTGACCAAACTGGAAATACTCTTTTCTTCCTTTCCTTTTTAAATTAGTTCTCTTTATAAGGCAACAAGAAGTGTGCTCATGTGAGCACTTGTATTCCCTCTTGCTATGCCAGCCCCATGGCTGTTCTGTAATGCTCTCCTCCCTTGCATTCAGTGTCTTTTACTTGTGTTGCTGTATTCTGTCTGCCCTTTCATTCTGTGCCTTAGCACTGTGCCTGTACCGTCCTGACCAAAACTTTCAATTTGAAATTATTTGGCTGGCTTAAATCTTGCTCCAGCTCCATGTGATGCAAGGTACAGCCATTAGGACTTTCTCTTGCTCTCTGTGGCATTGTAGTTGTCTTTACAATTCATTTTATGAGCCATTTACCTGCAGACTCAATGACTTTGAACTACCCTTTATGTTGCAAATGCACTGGCTCTTCTTCTATTTTTTAATGTTCCTCTTGGTCAGGGAGCCAGTGGAGTAGCACGATTCTCTTCAGCACTGCTTCTGTTGTCAATAGTTTTGTGGAACACCAGTTCTAATAGATGTGTTCAGCCGAAACACAGTCAAATACACCATAAAAAGCCATTTTTGATCTTCAAACCAAATCAGATTTTTCTACACACAGTTAAAAAACGTAGTTCCCTACACAGAAAAGCTGATCCTCAGCATTTTCTGTATGACCTGGGGCAAGATTACAAAAGAAGATTTGTTTATCACGTGTCACAGATCAGCATCTATTGATCCTGATGACTCTCTTCACATTTCTCAGGCCTGATCCTGCTAGAATTGCTTAGTCTCTTGGTGCTTTCAGGATTGTTGCAGCGGTTTCTTGCATGCAGGATGATTTCATATCCTGGCTGATGAAATAGAGCTGTCTGGACTTCATACCCAAGGAATCAAGGCTATAAAAATTTATAAGTGACATATTTTAGCATAGATAACTTGCCAAGTTCTTTTTTTATCAGATGATTATAAATTCGATTCATGTTGGTTTAGAAAACTTCATCCGAGTCAAAGACCTTTCACCTTCTTTGCAAAATGATCTCAATTCTCTTAGCAATCTGTAGCCACAAATGAAAGTAATGTGAATAGCCAGGTCCTCGTTTCCTGCTGCTGTAACTCTCTTTACTTTTAGAGGACTTATTGTGGTAGAAAGCTGACCCTCTTCTTATATTTATGGCAGTGATTGCCAATTCGGTTTCTCTGGGTTATTTTCTATCTCTGATTCTTGGTTTCACAAAAGGTCTGTGCAGCAGTGTTACATGGGAGATAGGAAATGTCTTGGTGGTGTGGTTAGTCGAGTGCCTTGGGACCCATCAGACCTTGGAAAATACACATCTGATGAGCTCCCCATGGAGAAGAAATGCAGAAGAGTTTCACGAGCTGGTTACCAAATCTGTTCTCCTGTTAAGAAAAATATTTGTTCTCATGAAAGAAACAGCATCTGGGAAACTAAAGAAATAACTAAGGTGAAATCAAACTGAATGGGAAAATGCTTTAGGAGAGAGAGTGTTGCTGTCATAAACACATTGAAACAGTCTTACTACAGACTAAAAAATGAAACAGATATGTATCATCTTGGCTCTTCTAAGTTGGGGAAACAGCCCTTATCAAGAATAACAAATGAAATCCTGAAAGTAATCAGGATGTCATATTTACTGTCTGTATCTGCTCCTGTGTCTTATGCAGAGCCGTTAAACAATTTGCCACCTTGTTTGTGAATGTCAACGTCACATCTGAGCCTCATGAAGTCTCCGCTCTCTGGTTCCTGTGGTACGTGAGGCAGTGTGGGGGCACAGCCAGGATTTTCTCTATCACCAATGGGGGCCAGGTACTAAATGTCTCATATTCTTCCTCGTCTCTTGAAACCATAAAGAACAAGCAGAGTGTTGTACCCATCAAAGCCCTGCAATTAATGAAAAGAGGATGAAACACCAAGCGCATGTGGCAATGGAGACAATTGTGTTTTCATGGGGTGGAGCAGCCCTCTCAACTAACACTGTACAATGAGGAGTTGTATTAGCAAGGCTTTGGGATAAACTGGGACAATTTAATCAATTGTTTTTTCCCGCATTCATTTCAGCACAGTCCTTTTGTTGCTGTTTTGCTGTTTTCTTGCCAATTTGTTTTCCATGGATTACTTAGCAAATTTGAATGTTTTCAAGAGTTCAAAGCAAGTGTGATTCAGAGTGAAATATGTTTATTTTCACATTGAAGCCTCTAATGACAAGAGTTGGAAGTAGACAGCAAAAGGCCCTTCTTTCTTGGAACAGCTCACGTGGCTGCAAGTTTTATGAGCAACTTCAGACTGTTTCTCACCTTGGTCATGGCAGGTGCCTGGTTGCCTGTAGAACATAATGGTTTTGATGTGATTATTCTGGATGATGTTTCGGAAGAGGAGAGGGGGGGCTGTCAAAGTAATTTATATGTGTACGATGTCAGCACCCTTTACTAGCCTCCTACCTCAGTTAACACAGCCTCAGAAAGCATGTGCAGCATTTCAGACTTCAGCTACCAATGGCAAAAGTAGAGATAGTAACATACCGTTCCAAGTGTGCTGAGATAGAGAAACATTAAGAGAAGTTGCCTGGAGAAATGTGAAGACTCCAACAACAGCTGTCCACTGGGGTAAGAATAGACAGCCATGTGTCAGGAAGGATGTAAGTAGAGCAAATGCTGCTCTGATGTAAGAGCAAGACTGAAGAGTCTTCCTCGTCAGGAGCCCCTTGCAGCAGGAATTAAAAATAAAATTAATCCCAAGGTACTTAATGGTAAACAAGATGTGGAGAGAGTAAAGAATAGCATTTCCTTTGTGTTTCTGGATGGGGCGAGCTGTTTAGGTTTCTACCATCCTTCGCTCTGCTCTCACCCCAATCAAATTCAGTTGAGCAAAACCATTAAGGGTTTCTGACATAGAATTCATGAGGAGTCTTATAAAATTTCTTCAGGCAGCCATTTCAGTCTTTCAGCACACAACTTTGTTGATCCTTTCCTACCTGCCAGGACCAGCATCTTATATGTAAAAGTGAGCTGCTTGGTGTGATGCTGGTGGCTGTTAGGTAAAAGAGGGTTAGTGCTTCCCCTGAGCCTCTGCACAGACGTCTTAAGGAAATAGGAGTCAGAGATTGTGCTTTTTTTCCAGACAGCAATGTCTTTGTGTCCTCCCAGGGACAGATAAAGCTCATTGTCTGCTGCACTCAAGGCTAGATCCTGTTAAAACGTCTCTCTTGCTTCTGAGCTGGCCCAGGCTTTTGCTGTACAGATGTAAGTCGGTGTCTTTGTCACACATGAGGGTTTTAGCAGCACAGTGATGGGTAAAATACTGAAAGTTTCTATTTAATGAAGTGATATGTTTATACTAGCTAGAATACTTGCATTATATATATTCGTTCTCTTAGGCTTCAGGAGTCTTTAAGCGAGCTAATTGAGGAAACCATTGCAAAAGTTTGCTTAGACAGCAACCCCACGAAGGCTCAGGTTTTGCCTTTCCCTTCTGAAAGTCTGGGCCTCTTTACACACCCTTAGCAGTAGCAGATTTGGTCTGGAGTTTCTTGATTGTGAGCAAAAATTATATTCAATATCATTGTGATTAATGCTGGTTATTTTTTATTTGTGTTTCCTTTCTATTTGTTTTTTTAGGAGAGGAAATTTAAAGGAGGTTCTGGCCAGATATCAGAGAAAATAAAGGAACGCCTCAAAGGCAGAGTTAAACTGGAGAAACCTGTGGTCTGTATTGATCAGACAGGTGATAATGTCATTGTGGAGACTCTAAACCATGAGTTATATGAGGTAATTTGATCAGAATAAAAGTAGAGTATGTGTTCAGTGGGTGAATATATCTGCTGTAGCTCTTAGCCAGATGTAATCAGAAAGTACCCATTTGCGTGTGTCTATTTCTTGGATTATGCTGGTGCCCTGTGAAACCTGCTTTACGGATTTATTTGTGACTGAGTCTCATCTTGGTGTTCTGCTAGTTAGTTTCTGTCATTACTCTGCCTTGTCTGCTTTAACTTTTTCTGTGATTATGTATTTTTATATTTTAGTTCTCCATTGAGACCATTTCAAAGAAAGAAAAAGTAGCATTCCTGCTCATAACTAAGTTTGTGGTATGCAGAACAGAACAAAAGACATTTCAAACACCTTTAGTAAGATTTTTCCTCTGTGTAGTGGCACTGTGAAATGCTTCACCAGTACATAATTACCTGCAGTGGCACCCATGGGGCACAAGCAACGTCCAAGCCAGAGGAGACAGGCTTCCTGTGCTCAGCAGCCCCACCAGCCTGAGTGTGCCTGAGAGCAGCAGTGTTTGATGTGGTATAGTGTCCCCCTGAGCCCTGAAGCAGAGTCCTTCATCCCTCCAGTCAGACATGGGACCTGCAAGAGGAATGGAGCATGTTTAGTAAAGCTGAAATCACCATCAGTCTTGCTTGTCCTAAAGTAGTATCCTGTGAACATGCACAAAAGTGTTTGGCTGGGTTTTTTTTTTTTTAACAGCTTCTAATTTGGGCAATTTGCATCATATTTTCTTGGGGATGATGCAAGGCAGTTTTACCTATGCCACAAGATCCATCTTGTCCCATTTCCCAACCTGTCTCAGCCAAGTTTCAGCTCTGGTCCTGTAGTATCCAGAGAGCTGTCAAGAATCATTTAACCACAGAACACCATGTTTTTCCCAGCTTCTTTTTCTGAAATGACAGAATTATTTTGGTCACTTGGAAGTATCTGTGTGGGTATACCAGATAGCAGTGTCAAGTGTGGGAAAGCTGCTAACAACCTAGAAGAGCATCTTTCAAACATGTCCTGAAAGGTGAACTTGTCTGTAACGACTGTGGTTTGCATTTCAGGGCAAGTATGTGATCAGTGCTATCCCTCCAATCCTGACAACAAAGATTCATTACAAACCAGAACTGCCATCAAAGAGGAACCAGTTAATTCAGCGCTTGCCTATGGGGTGTGTCATAAAATGCATGGTGTACTACAAGGAAGCATTCTGGGAGAGAAAGGGTATGTGGGGAAAGTAAAGGACTTGGGAGTCCCATGTTACACAAATTTTGAAGCTCTGCTCTCTGGCAGGGAATAAATACAAGTCAGGGTTAAATGTGCAAAACCCCCAATCCAGATACACAGAGAAGTGAAAGCTAAATCTCCTTAGAAAAGAGAGCTCTTCTTCCAAGCTTGAGGCCGCACCTAGTCCAAAGATGAGTTCAGACCCAAACATGATCCTGAATCTCATTGTTGGTAGCTGAGGAGGGAAGACAGAGAACAAGAAAGGTTTCCCTGGGAAGCATTGCTGAAACCTGCAATGAAAGCACAGAAGCAGTGACCCTGCAGCAGCAGGTCCTTGCTTCTCCCTCTCAGGGACACAGTTAGGGCAGCCAAGAAGAGTTTACAGCAGATGACAACGAGAGCTTAAAGTGTAAGCAAGCCCTTTCCTTTCCTTCCAACCCAAACTATTACATGATTCTACGGTCATCAACAAGTTTCTCTGACAATCATTTTGTTTTCTTTTCCCCCCTTAGGCTATTGTGGTTGCTTCATCATTGAGGATGAAGAGTCTCCAATTGGAATAACCCTAGATGACACAAAACCTGATGGATCTTTCCCTGCCATTATGGGGTTAGGAGCTTCTAGACCACACTTAGAGATGTGTATTTCTTTTTGTTTGAAGGAGGAGGACAAGGAGGAGAAATGGCCAGGTTACATCAGTGGTGCCCTCTCCCACAGTCTCCATAGATGGAGGAGAGCACTTCTGACAAGCCTTTGTGCCTGTGTAGTCCATATAAGCTTTTAGGTGCAGCTTCTGCTACAGGTAGCCTAATACAGAAATGGTTGTGAAGAAACTGCTCAGTTTAGCTGTAGGGTTGGGTTTTTTTCCTGTGGAGTAGGTTTAGAAATAAATCCCTTTCTTACCTAGCTTTGGAAGCCTGTCTTCTGTTCACGATGGGCCTTGTATTTAGTGCCTCACCCAAAATGAAAATGCAGTTGTCCAAGAAATCCTCATTTGCCTCCCCTCCTAGTTGAGCTGAGACAGGACAACAAGCATAGCTGATGGCTGAGTGAGACAGCAGCTGTGCAGTGAAGAAATCAGATTTTTAAGAAACTGCCAAGTTAAAAAGCTGCAGTTTGCATAAATACAGGAAAATGCATAACAGCATTGACTGGCTTTTAAGATAGGTTAAGCCAATATGAACAAACAATCTTCACAAATGTTTCCACTGTAATCTGAGGGTAGGCTGAAAAAAAAACCTAATATAAGTGTTAGGAACTACTCCTTAAGTATCTGCCAAGGAAAGCTTACCACTTCCACTAAACTGTACATGTTTATGCACATGTTCAAGGCTTAAAATATTCCATGACTTGAGAGCAATAAGTCTCCTCCAAACCCCATAGGGCAAACAGTTTCCTGCTTTCTCCTTGTGGATTTATGCATCTTTCTAAAAGAGAACAGGATCATACTTCATCTGCCAGGTTTCTCCACTAATGTCAGATAAACTAATCACTAAATCCTTTTCCTTCAAGCTGAACAAATATTAATACCAGTTCTTATAGGGCTGGTCCATTACTCTGTGTAGTGCTTGTCAGAGCAGCAGACTACCATCAATTACTAACACCAAATGCCATGGGCAGTGGTATGGCCAGCTATCTGAAAGACTTCAAAAGCTCAGGCAAACTCAGGGTCTCAGTCCTTTTGGATGAGATCTAGATATAGAGGGGAGGCATGCAGGCTAGTTTGCTGGACACTGTTATCTCTCCCCACTCTGGGTATAACTTTGCTCTGCTGAGTCAGTGGGGATGGAGAGTTATCCCCACAGAGCAAAATGAGGCTAGTGCTGGCAGTTCTGAAAACACTTGCAATCTGCAACTTTCTCTGGTAGCTGCCAGACAGTCCTTTGCGCCTGCCCCCTGGGAATGCATACTCTCCCTCTCAATTAACTCCCCAGGGTACTCTGCAGAGGCCTTTTCACCCGTGTAACCTGTAATTATTAAGTGATGAAGTATGATGAAAAAATGTCAGGGCCATTACGTACTGGTCAAGTGTTTTTCTCATCTTTTTTCAGTGTTATTTCAAGCAAGAGCTTGCGAATCAGCTGGGGCGTTGACACTGTGGGATATTTATATGCCATATTTTTCTTTTCAGTTTCATCCTTACCAGAAAGGCTGTTAAACTGGCCCATCTCAGTAAGGAAGAAAGGTGAGAGTTCAGAAACCTTAAATATTTCAGAAATAAGTCAGTTCTCTGGGATGCTTCCCCAAAGGACTATGTGTGTGAATATGTGTGTGCACAGGCACGTGTAAACATGCTCAGTGCAACTATCAGTACTGGATATTGGAGTAAAAATTGAGCTTTTAGCAAGACACTAATGCTAATATCCATCCAATTATGGATATTTCTAAGTTTCCTAGTCCTGCTCACTCTTCCATGTTATGAATTATCAGCTCTGTGTTGCTCTGTGGTTTTCTGAAGACTGCATCCCAGGCTGCATCCCCATCAAAAGATGCTTCACCCCAGGGATACAGGGAGTGCTGCCATGCATAGTTCTGGGTGTTTTTCACATTCACACTGGGTGATAAAATTTTTAAACTTTTGTGTTTGCAGCAGTACGGTTTCTCCATTAGTATGTGAAATGAACAAACAGTACTTTCTAAATGTGATTTTTGTTATACATAGAAATTAAAGAAGAGTTCTGCTTAGTGTTGCAAGTAGCATTCTTGAGTGGGTGTTTTGTTCTCTGCTCTAGTAAATCTGCAGGGATTTCACCGATATATATTGCTTCTTTTCTTGTTTTACACCAGTGAACGTGAGAATGAATTGGCTCTGCAACCTAAAATAACTGTACAAAGATTTATTTTTTTCAGAGCTCATTGCGAAAATCAACCTTCATTTCCCATTATTTCGGTCCATTTTGGATGTCGCATTTAGCCATCAGCATTTGAAATACATATGTTGAGATAAGAACTTGAAATCAGATTAAAAAAACAAATCCTAATCCAACTTCCATTATAATGTATAGCAATAAATGTGATTTTTTTAATAGAAGAGCAATAGCTGAGAGGTTCTTTTCCATCTTTTTTTTTTCTGACTGATTTTATTTTTTATAGAAAGAAGAAGATCTGTGAGGCATACGCCAAGGCAACGGGGATGGAAGAGGCTTTACATGTAAGAAATGAAGTCCTGTTTTCACCTTTGTTGTACATTAATGTTGGTCCTTTGTACGGGAAGATGAAGCAAAATTTCTCAGTCCCTAAAATGTGTACATAAAATTGTATATTGTGCCATACTATCTGTACTCCCAAGAGGAGCGCAGCAGCATCTAGTACAGGAAGAAAAGAGCTGCCAGTCTCACTCTTTACAACAAAAGGGAAGGCAGTGTGTGATTTTATTTGTCTTGTCATTTCCTCATGGGAGTCTAGTGCTTCTGTGAAAGTGCAAAGATTTCATTTGTGCAGATGGATAGCATTAGCCAAGTGACATGGAACTCTTTGACAGGTATTCTTAGCTTGTTTTTTTCCTTTTTCAAAGGAAATTTTAGTTTATTCTCCAGTTTCTCTTTCATTGTTTCACTCACAAATGTTTTCTAATACTTACAGCCTGTGCATTATGAAGAAAAGAACTGGAACATGGAGCAATATTCAGGGGGTTGTTACACAGCCTATTTCCCACCAGGCATAATGTATTCTTACGGAAGGTAAATCAGAGAATGCTTTGCTTTTTAATTTAAATTTCTTAGTTTGTGTATAGTGATATGCCTTTTGCAACAAACTTAAGGCATATGTAGCATATTGGGGGAAGTCTAACCCTCTTTCCACTCTCCTACTCCCCAGCCAACAAGGATCTTGCTATTAACTTTACTAAAGGCTTCTCTTCTCTTGTGACATTCAAGGAAACAAAGCACAGTCACAAGGAGACCTGATAGATCCAGGGAAACTTTCCTTGGTAGGTTACTTGTGGTATTTGCTGCTACACAGTATTTGCAGTAGATCCCTTTCATGCTTTGTAAGACCTTTAGTGCTCACATCTTGAACAGATGAAGTCTCCACTGTGTAGGTAGAGCACCAGGTTCTGGTGAAGCCCATTGAGTCACATCATGGGCAGAAGACACAAAACCCTTACATAAAAGCTCATTCTCTCCTCTCACCTAGCAAAGACTCCTGTGCCCTCTCCACACAAAACCTCCTGATTCCCAAAGGAATGTGTTAGTTAATACTGATTAATACTAGGTATATCACTGAAAAACGTGTGGTTTGGCATGTAATAGGAAAAAGCAGACAAATCTCATATCCTTAGTCAAAGACCAGGCAAGCCATGTAGCACCCCTCACATTGTGAGCTCTTTAGCATGTCCATCGTGGAGTTACCACCTGCCTCTGTGCCAAGATGCAAATGGGAAAAAGTCAACCCAGGCACAGCTACTGCTGTTGTGATTTATCTGGACGCTTGGGTAGTGGTGGGTGAGGCTCTGACCTGGGGAAGCTGTTGTCAGGCAGGCAAGGAAAACCTAATCAGGGGTTAGATGGGAGCTCTTGGAGCAAACACATCTCTGTGTGGGAATGAGATCTCATTACTTATGGCTGGGTTGACCAGGATACTTGTAAAGCTTTGCAAGGGTGAAAGGCTGGCTTATATGACCGTACAGGGTGAATGCAACTCTCTGAGTGCTGAAGCCTTAAGCTGCCATCCCCTTTTGGCAGCCTCCACATAGAAGCTGGTATTAGTGACTCAACACTGCAAAAAACATCATTCACATCCCATTGTAATGACAGGGTAACACAAAGCTGCCATGCAGAAGACATAAATCTATTGGCTGCACCGCATATCTGGAGGCTGTTAGGATTATCCATTATCCCAGCACTAAAACAAGGCTTATATTATTTTGCACAGAAACTGGGCACACTGATTTATGCCTTGGATTTTCTCTGTCTCAGCTCTTCAGTTTTGTGTACAGAAGCAAGTAGGTGGTCCTGCAGGGGCAGCTTATTGCACCATGTCCCCCAGCCCACATCTGCAGGAATTCTGGAGAACTGAAGCTGAACACTCCATCAAGGCCCATAAATTGCTTTTACAGGGATCATCGCTTTCCTGCTACTTGTCATCTGACATTCTCCATTTGTTTTGAAGGATCATTCGCCAGCCCATTGACAAAATCTACTTTGCTGGCACAGAGACGGCTACCCAATGGAGCGGATACATGGAGGGGGCTGTACAAGCAGGAGAGAGAGCAGCCAGAGAGGTATAGATCGTTGGTTTGCTTTCAACATCTCTATTAAAAGGTTAAAAAGGATTAAGCACAGCTTGGAGGGTCTGATTTTGTGCACCGCACCCTATAGTTGTGCAGAGGCTCCTAGAACTGATGGGGAAAAATACCAGAGAAGGATGTGAAATAAAGCTTTTTTTTTAAAAAATAAATCAAACTTTACTTAGTTTGCTATTGAATAAAGTGAAGCCAAGAATCTCGCCCAAATCAGAACATTATGCAATATGTTGCTGTGCTAGAGGCTTAAAACAAAGCTCATGTCTAGGGGTTAAAAAAATTTTTGAAGCTGATGCTGCCCTTAGATATACTACCACAATTTCTAACAGATTATTCACTGTAAGCTTTAAAAGTAACTTAAGTCATTGCAAATGTTTGCGGCTATTTCCTGTGCAGCATCCGGAAATCTGAGCATTGTTCTCATTTTCGATCTGTCCCTTCTGCTTCTTCTTTTACAAGAGTACTGCTAGCTTGACTTTATGAATTCATAATGGATGGCTCTGATAATGTCTAAATCTCCTTAGAATGACATGCACTGGGCTAAGTTCCCAGTCACAGTGAAATCCCTTTGGAGGGAGGGGAAAAAAATTAGAGAATGTATGTTACAGTTACAACCGCTGTGTCAGAGCCATGGAGCTGTTATTTAAGGGAAAATCAACCCTTTGCTTCTGTTTGACAGGACATTATATTCACCTTATAATCCTTACTACTTGCTCTGTTTCATGTCACCTAATTTCTCTTTTCTCCATGTCTGTGAGTAGTAGATACAAAGACAGTGAACTCTCTTGCAGACATTTATTTGCTCCTGAGAACCTCCATGATTGTTACAGTTTGTTCTTGAAAATTCCTCAATGAGCTTTGTGCTGCCTGAACAGCCAAGAGAGAAATTTGTAATTGTATGCTTTGAAAACCCCAGACCTGTATCTCTCCCCTTTCTAGTTTGTGATCTAAGCAGCATCGCACCTTGCAGGCTTTGTGTGCCAAGTGTGTGGTGGTAACCTCACCTTGCTGTTTCTCAAACTGCCATGCAAAAAAGCATTTTTACTTGTACTCAGAAAAAAAATTGAAATTAAAGTAATCATCTGGAGAATCTGTAGTTCATGGGGATTTCTGAGTGAAGTCGTACTTTTTTTACAAATTACTCTGAAACTGTGCTTTTATCCTTAAAACACTGGCTAGGCACACAACCATTTGACAAGCTGTCACTTATTTACAGAAACTACCAAAACTGTCTCCTTCTCTCTTTGCTGATATAAACAGAGAAATCATTGTGTATTTTGTGGTTCAAAGCACTTTCAGCTAGTCATAGTTATGCCTTTTATCAAGTCACCTTGCTCTGAATTGTTCTGCTTTTCCAGAAGTGAAAGCAGTGTGGATTTTATTTTTTTCCCCACCTGGTACAAATAATTTTTTCTTCTAGATATTGCACAGGATGGGAAGGATCTCAGAGAATGAAATTTGGATGCCAGAGCCAGAGTCAAAGGTAAGCCAGACTTTCTCATTGTCACCTGGTCAGGCTTGCATCCTTCAGTCAGGCTGCGGATCCTGCATCAGCAACGTTTTAGTACTTCACATGCTGATGTATTAATTTTTTTGACTCACCTGTGTTGTTACCCCTGTCTGAGGAGTGACCAAGACCCAAGGACAAGGATCTTGGAGCCTGGGGGACTGCAAAATGCCAGAAATCAGCCTAGTTCTGCCAAGTCCCAGGCCATATTTTTAAGCCAAATATAACCTCCTTCCAGTCACAAGTAACTTCACCTTTGCTGTGCAGTGGGCAACAGAAAACACATTTCACAGCCCTGACCTTCCTTTCCCTCCCTGATCTGATCCTTGGGAGAAACCTGTGATCTCCCCAGCCTAGCTGGGAATGTTTGCCACATCCCTGCTCACATGGTGATGGAGACACAGTGGTGGTACCATCTCCTCTCTCCCCTAGGATGTTCCAGCCCGGCCATTCACCACCAGCTTCTGGGAGAGGAACCTGCCATCTGTTCCGGGACTGCTGTGCCTGCTTAGCTCTACCATGTGTTTCACTTCTGTGGCTGCTGTGGGGCTGTTTGCCTATAAAAAGGGACTGCTGATTCGAAACTAGTGGGGACCACGTGCCCAGTGGAAGCTGCATACTCCTTTTCTTTTCTTTTACCAGATGAGTGTTATTTTCAGAGAGAAGTGGCATGGACAGCTGGAAAGGGCAAAAGTTGTTCTCGTGATTTTTCTTTTTAGTATCGTAATCAATGCATCAAATCTGCTGCAATTGCTACCACGGAAACAGAAATAAATCAACTATGGGGGCATTTTCAGATTTGCCTTCTCCTTGTCCATTTGTTTTGACTGGACTTGATAATATCAATGGTGTATTCCTAACACAGGGAAGGCAAAATCTAGATCACACCTTTCCCAAAAGGCAAAGAGGCCTTGGAGAATGCATTCATTTCCACTCGCTGCTTTATTTTTCACCACACAAGATAATAAATACCCTTATGTATTCACCTTGGTTAGCAGCTCAGAATATCTGAGGTTATTCCTGTAACATCCCTGCTGCAGGGAAGAGATTAGCATGCCAATCAGACGTAGATTTGTCAAATTAATTTCAAATGCATTTGATTAATAATTAATCATCACAATGTGAAACTTAACCATGAGCTGGTTAAAAAGAGGTAATTAGCATGAAGCAGCTCACTAAATGGCAGGAGAGGAAGCATGAGCAGACTTTATTCTGCCTTCCACTGAGCAAACATCCATGCTCATCTGTTCTGCAGGATGCCTGTGTCCATGTGGCATGGCCAAGGCACGGCTCTCTGTTGCGTCCTGGCCCAAAAGCATCTGATCTTGCCCAATCATTCCCTATTGGAGTGAGTTAAATAAGTTAGCAAAGTTAAAGCCCCACTGACTTGCAGGAGATGCTAGCTGTTATGTATTAAGTGGCAGCGGCTTCCTGGCTCTCTGTCAATTTACTGCCCCTTGTTTTGCTAAATAATCTGTACTGCCTTCCTGCAATAAGGAGAAGTATATTTGGGGCTTGAATTACTGCCTTGTAAATTACAGTAATTGGATGCATCTGCCTGTTCTGCTCTTATTATGTACATGACACTTAAAATAATCACTTTAGTGTTAACTGAACTCTGGAATATAAGTTTCACAATGTGCCATCATTATGTGGTCTTTTTGCCATGAAATGTGAGAATTGTATGTGTCCATGAAATCAACTGTCATTCAACATGGATGAAATGTGCCTTTCAATAGTCCTGGAGCCTTGATAAGAGGAGCTGTTCTATAAAGTTTTATTCAAATTCTTTCTTATGTTGTTTTTTGTGAGTTTGTGGAGGGTGGTGTTTTCTCTGGTGTGTTAAGTCACTAGACACGTGCAGCAGCCACCAAACCCATGCTTTCATCCCTATTTATACGCCAATAGAAATACCTGCCTACCTAAGACTTCACTCCTGGCCTCTGCTTCAACCACATTTGTATGTGCTCTTGCTTTTTTGTACAAAAACCTTGTAGACACCATAACTGCAGACCAATCTCAGCCTAGGTTCTGGTGGGCTTCCAACCAGAAGCCACTTCCAGAGGGAAGGGGTGCTTCAGGTTGCTGCTTGTCATCAGATGTGGACTGGTACTCGCAATGCCAGTGTTATGCCCTGCACAGAAAAGGTTGTATGGGCAGTACATGTCTCCTGAGTTACTTTGTTCATTGTTTGTAGCCATTGTGTGTGAAAATCAGCCAGCCACTACCAGTTTCTTGGGGCTGAGGAAGGGGCGTGGGGGAAAGCCTGAATAAATTATTTATAAGACTATCAACATTACCAACTTCAACTTTCTGATCTAGCTTGAATTTATACATGCACTTCAAATTACCCACACTGGAAAGAATAGTCTCAGTAGGAGCAGTAATGTTGGACTTTGAACACACTAAACTGTAGCATTAAAAGCTTATTTAAAGGATTTTTGACAGGTGGGTTTACCTTCCGCCATAGAAACATTTTAAGGGAGAAAAAGTGACTAATGTGAGTTGTTGTTTGACTCGAGGGCTCACTGCTGAATATGTTCTCCTCAGCTCCAGCCATTACTGAGCAGGGATTCCTGTGTGCCAGTACTACCCTATGTGTGCAGCCTGGCATAGCCACAGTACCTGCCCAGGAGCTCAGAGAGGGAGTGCAGGCTCATTCCTGACATGCCTTTTGTGGGATGAAACAGTTCTGTACTGTTACACACTTGCCCCAGGGAGATGTTTCCACTGCCTGAAAAACGTTGTCCATAGCTGTTCAGAAATATTCCTTCATATGTGTATTTGTGGCAGCTAGAGACATTAATTTTTGTGTTGACTCCAAACTTGACATCCGAATTTCACAGCTTTTGTGTGCATGTGCAAATGGAACCCTAAATCATCTGGAATATATCTGTGAGCTGGCACTGTCAAGCTTCACTTTTCACCTCATCCCTGCATATTTCTATTGCAATTTATGTGGGTTTTGAAATCCAGGTTCAATTTGGCTGAAATAGCCTCAGACTGTTAAATGGCACTAGCTACAATGTTCCCCACTTTGCAGGGAAAAGGCAGCCTGACTGCTGTGGGAGTGATAGGCAGCAAATGAAATGAAAGAGGCTGATTAAAATTGGCATTTCTGAAACTCCTGTAGCTCCCAGGCACCACACTGCTGCAGAGAAAGGGCAGCGTTTGTCAGAGAGTACAGACCAGTTTCCATCCGGCTTTAATGCCCTTTCTGACAATCAGAACAACTTCCCTGTTTAAATATTAAACATCCAGCTTAAATATTAAACAGCCAGGCATCTTTCTTAAACCAATTTTGAAACAGAATGGAACTGAGTTTGTCACTGCTGACAACTCTCCAAGTGAGCTGCTGCTGTTATTAAAACCATGAGGATGAAGCACTGTGGAAATATCTCTTCCTGCTGGGGACCAAACAGAGTCCTCACCTGGGCTGTGGGGTGGGAAAGGCTCTGATGACCTTTCCTGACCAGGGGTGCTCAATGCCAAGCTGGTGGAGAAAGAGCCTTGTACTCCTTTGGCAGAGGCAGGAGATTCTCTGTCCTTTCAAGGTAAGGAGAGAGACGGGAGAGGGAGGCCAAGGTCCACACCAAGTCCATCAGCACCAGGGTGGGAACGGAATTGTGGTCACATGCCTGGGAAACAGGAGAGCCTCAGGTGAAGAGGCTGCTGTTTGATGACTGGAAATAAAGCAAAGACCAGAACAAGCACTGGCAGAATAAGCAACAGAGGGAAAAGAGAGGGAAAAAAAATAGATTAATCCTCCGTACTAGCAGTGAAATAAGAAGCACCACAGAACAGATAAATCAGGCAGTCCAAAATAAGCAAGCAGAGATGATGTCTGTGAAAGAACTTGCCTCTTTTTTAGCTGAATTACTGGTTTTGCTTACAGGTACCGCAGCAGTACCACAGTGCCCAAACCCTTCACAGCATGTTGCATATTTAGCCTGTCGACACCTTTGAGAGCCACAGAAATCAGCATCAGGGTTGGCCAAACACTCCTGTGAGACTGTCGTGCTTCTCACCTCCTTTCTGCTCTGCTCCCCTCGGCTGTGGCTCCTGCCTGTGCAGGGCAGCACAGCTGCCCCGTCCCTGGCTGTCATCAGCCAGCCCCATGGGGACAGGGACCTTGAAATAGGATGAGTTGCTGGGCTGTCAAGAGCTGGACAGGCAGAGGGTGTGGGAGGAGAGCTGCCAGCTGGCCTTTTTTTGGACCATGAACCTGACATCTCTTTCTGTCTGTCATTACCTGCCTCTCACACAACCCCCAAGACACCTGGTGTGGGACCTAACATATAAAACCCCTCTGGTAGGAAACTCACCATGTGAGAGGTCTGGGAAGGGCCCACAATCATTAGGACAAAGCGCTAGTTGGCAGAAGTTGCGTGTTTCAGCGCAGTGGACATGAACCTCCTCGGGTCTGACAGCATCCCTCCAGCTGTGCTCCTCATGTGGGGCAAAGAGGAGGTCTGACTAGATTCACCTGTGGTGCTAAAGGTATATCCAGCCACAAAATCCACTCTGGGCAAGCAAGGTGTTGCAGCCTGTGCTTGTTCTCTTCAATAGTCATTTGCCATCAATACTTTCCAGTCCATGTTTGATCCAGCCCCTGTTTTCATGCCTGACCTCTTCTCCCAGGATCAAATCCTCAACCAGTGGCACAAATTAGCATGATATATTTGAATAAATTACCACCCAGGGGGATGTGTCAACATTATGCAGTCTGATGGGGTGTGATGTGTGGATTTCACACCAGTCTATTCCCACATCTCTTTGTCCAGGCTCTGCTGTCTGACAGCCAAGGCTTTCACCAGCCAGAAACCATGCTGGGAACAAGCTGGAGGCTGGTCTGATGTCCTCTGCACAGAGCTCAGCTTCCAACTCCTGAAAGCAGAATCAAGACATAGAAAAATGGGCAAATCCAGAGAGTCTTCTCTTGTGGAAACATGATTGTAGTCAGTTTTCCTTTCTTTTTGGGCTGTTTCTTTTCCACAGAGCTGTTGGAAACAATTTTGCTTTGCAAATGATCCCTGCAACAGTTGCTTTCCACACACACAGAGAAAGCAAATTTCATCTTGGTGAAAAAAACAGAAGGGGAAATTAAATGTGCTCTTTGTTAGTGAACTGTAACTTTTTATTTTCACACTCAGCGATCAATGCTTTGGGCTCCAGTTGCAATTGCTGGTTTGCTCTTTATTTGTACTGCTTGCCTTTCCAGTTTCTCTTCTTTGTTTCCCACTGTTTGTTTTTTTTTCCTGGAGTCATCTTATGCAGCAGAGCCAGAATAACCCATGACATGAAGGAGGAGCAAGGAGAAATAGTTTCCCAAGTGAAAGTGCATAACTTATGAGAGGAAAGGGAAGCTTCAGCAAAGCTGCACTGGCCACATACTGGATGCCACAGGAGGTCAGCGGAGCCTCCAAGCTGCCCATCTCCTTTTCCAAGGGTCCTAATAAATATGATTAGCCCCAGCCCGCAGCTATGAACAAATCAGAGAGGGGTGTGTTTGCTCTGCCTGTGACCTTACCAAGCACATGGGTTCACAAAAGGCAGGTCTTGCCAAACTAACCTGCTCGCCTTCTATGACAAAGTGACTCGGCTGCTGGATGAGGGAAAGGCTGTGGATGTGGTCTTCCTGGACTGCAGTAAAGCCTTTGACACAGTTTCTCACAGCATTCTGCTTAGGAAACTGTCAGCCTCTGGCCTGGACAGGCGCACACTCTCCTGGGTGGAAAACTGGTTGGATGGCCGGGCCCAGAGAGTGGTGGGAAATGGTGTGAAATCCAGCTGGAGGCCAGTGACAAGTGGGGTTCCCCAGGGCTCAGTGCTGGGTCCAGCCCTGTTCAATGTCTTCATCAATGACCTGGATGAAGGCATCGAGTGCACCCTTAGCAAGTTTGCGGACAACACTAAGCTGGGTGGAAGTGTCGATCTGCTGGAGGGCAGGGAGGCTCTGCAAAGGGATCTGAACAGGCTGGATCGCTGGGCAGAGTCCAATGGCATGAGGTTTAACAAGGCCAAGTGCCAGGTCCTGCACTTGGGGCACAACAACCCTGTGCAGTGCTACAGACTAGGAGAAGTCTGTCTAGAAAGCTGCCTGGAGGAGAGGGGCCTGGGGGTGTTGGTTGACAGCGACTGAACACGAGCCAGCAGTGTGCCCAGGTGGCCAAGAAGGCCAATGGCATCTTGGCTTGTATCAGAAACGGCGTGACCAGCAGGTCCAGGGAGGTTATTCTCCCTCGGTACTCGGCACTGGTGAGACCGCTCCTCGAATCCTGTGTTCAGTTCTGGGCCCCTCACCACAAGAAGGATGTTGAGGCTCTGGAGTGAGTCCAGAGAAGAGCAACAAAGCTGGTGAAAGGGCTGGAGAACAGGCCTTATGAGGAGCGGCTGAGAGAGCTGGGGTTGTTTAGCCTGGAGAAGAGGAGGCTGAGGGGAGACCTCATTGCTCTCTATAACTACCTGAAAGGAGGTTGTGGAGAGGAGGGTGCTGGCCTCTTCTCCCAAGTGACAGGGGACAGGACAAGAGGGAATGGCCTCAAGCTCTGCCAGGGGAGATTTAGGCTGGACATTAGGAAAAAGTTTTTCACAGGAAGGGTCATTGGGCACTGGAACAGGCTGCCCAGGGAGGTGGTTGATTCACCTTCCCTGGAGGTGTTTAAGGCACGGGTGGACGAGGTGCTGAGGGACATGGTTTAGTGTTTGATAGGAATGGTTGGACTCAATGATCCGGTGGGTCTCTTCCAACCTGGTTATTCTATGATTCTATGATTCTAAGCACAAGACAAAACAGACAGATGTCCTTTGCTGTCACTTGTGTTGGGATTAGGACTTCTGTGGCCAGAACCTTTACTTAAAAATTTGCATTATAGCTTGAGCACCATAATTTTCATCAAAACATTGGTTAAATCCAGAGTGTCCAGCCAGAATACAAAAAACAGAGCCTGGTATCTGGGAGGAGTAGGACTACTGTGAGCAGATACCAGCTGCAGGCAGCTGTGCTGAAGCCTGGCCAGCTGCCCGAGTGCTGCACAGCAGCACAGCACGGCTCAAGGCTGAAATAAAGGCTGCCATCTTCTGGCTTCAGAATAGCAGTATTTTATCACCTTGCAAACAAAAAAAAAAGTGGCAAAAGCTTAACATTTTGGTTTGCAGAAAGGTCTCAGTGGGTATTTCTGCACTGGTTCTTGTTGGGCACCCAAAATATCAAACTGGAGAGGAAACACATGACAGGAAAGGGATGCAAGTATTCAGCTTCAAGACCCAGTTCCCACCCATTTCCAAGTTCCAACATGCCACATTGGAGGAAGTGGAGGAAGGCAAGTTCCATCTCTGCAGCTTCTGCTTCTCAGAAGCTGGTCAGCCCCTGGCAGAAGTGGATGAAAAGGCTGCTGCCCCACACCTCTGCTGGCACTGCAAGACTTTGTCTAAAGTCTTAAGTGTTTTCATAAGTCTTAAGTGTTTTCATAAGTCTTAAGCTTCAGTCTTTCCTGTTGCTTGGCACCATAAAAGAGCTGGTAGAGGAGTGTGAGCACTGATCCTAGATGCAGCTTAACATTCTCCTCCTCTGAGAAGGGAGGGGTTCTTTGGAGACAGTTTGTTTTATGAATCTAGATAGAGGTAATGGCTCAAATCTCCAAAGCGCTCAAAGCACTCTGGCCGAACTCCAGCACCTAAAGAAATTATTGGGAAATAATATAGTTCCTAATTTTGTTTAACATTCTCGTTCTGCTTTGGGCTGAATTGGCAAGTGGAGGCTGGAGTAACATCTCCCCTTGACTTTGATTAAGTGTAAGCGTGCGTTTCAATTGTTTAAGATTATGACTGCACAGCCCAATGGGACAACTCACTGCCTCAGACCTGGAATAGAAGTTTCCACATCTGAAATTATAATGTAATTTCTGCTAAATGCAACGCTGCCGTGCAAAGTGTTTTCGTACAACTTGGAGCATATGCAAATTGGGAGTGAACAGCCTGAGAGCTGACAAGGATGCCTCAGCGCTTTATTAATAAGTTTCCTTTTCTCTCTCCTTCCCATCCAAGTATTTATTAGAGCATATTCAAGTGCGGTGTTGAATCCCATTAGAGGGTGATATGGGAGTGAACCGATCCATTTGACACACTCCATCAGTCAAAGGCTGGGGTTTCTGCTGGGTACTGCTTCCTCAAGCACTTCAACAACCCTTTACTGCAGCACAGAAAGGGAACTTGATGGACAACCCCCCCCTCCAAGAGTTTCTACTGGAATTCTATGATTTTATGCCCTTGGGTAGCTGAGGCTGGTCTATATTTGCTCAGACACGTCCTGCTGTAGGTCAGATGAACGTATTGCTTGGATCTGGATAAGGCTCTTTCCCCCCTTGAAGTCTGAGCAGGAGGAAGTCTGCAGCGCCTCTAGATACCAAAGTAAATGGAGCTGGATGGATATTGATTATTTTGTTAGGGCTGTTTCACTAAGGAGTGATTGTAATTTTGCTAAAAGAGAATTCCCTTTGCACACAGCAAAAAACAACCCTGGGTGAAAGCTAATAACCATTTATAACCCTCTACTTCTAAATTAGAGAAGGTATTCTGCCAAAACACAAAGTGAGGCTGTCTTTGACTCACAATGTAAAAACTCCAAACAATTTTGCCACTTTCAGCAAGGCCAGGAATAATGGAAAACTGGAAGGATCTAGCATGGCACTGAGGAAAGACCCAGTGGACACAACCCTTAATGTGTGTTTAACAGCTTATCACAGCTGTTTAAAATTTGGTTTTGAGCTTTTTCTAGCCTGGCTTCAGAATAGTTCATTGCAACTGACTGTACAAATCACACAAACTAAAAACGATTTACAAACCCTCTTACTCAGGTGCAGTTTTTAACAGCTTAACTTGGTACTCAGCTGCAAACTGAAAGCTTTTCTAGTAAACACCGGTAATATTCTAACTTCCAAGAATATTGCATGCTTTTCTTTCCACTGACAAACAAAACCATTGTACAGCCTGCCTATATAAGGGACAGCTATATATTACCATGCAGTGTATTAACTTGCATCATGTGGAGAGCTGGCCTCTTCTCACAAGTGACAGGGGGCAGGACAAGAGGGAATGGCCTCAAGCTCCACCAGGGGAAGTTCAGGCTGGACATCAGGAAAAGATTTTTCACAGAAAGGGTCATTGGGCACTGGCAGAGGCTGCCCGGGGAGTTGGTTGAGTCACCTTCCCTGGAGGTGTTTAAGGGACGGATGGATGAGGTGCTGAGGGGCATGGTTTAGTGTTTGATAGGAATGGTTGGACTTGATGATTCTGGAGGTCCTTTCCAACCTGGTGATTCTATGATTCTATGTTAAGATTTACAGAGCCTACATTATCCCTATTTGCATTTCTCCAAATCTAAACAGTCCAAGGATGCATTTGAGTATCTAATTGCCATCAGCAGTTGGTGGGAGGTAAAAGTTGCCTAGCTCAGTATACAAAGTGTGTCTGAGCCACCTGTGCAGGGCTGGTTTAGGACATGCGGCCTCTGGAAGAGCTGCAACCTTTCAGCATAGCAGCTGGAGGCTGGACAAGGTGCCCTCAAATGTTTGAAAGGCACAAGGTAACTGTGTTTCAGCTCCTGAATCACTACCCACGTGGGTAAATATCATGTGCTATTTGAAAACATCTAACTGTGAATGTCTGCAGAACAAGCGAAACACTCGCATTAGATACAAAACCTCTTCTTCTAACCTGAGTTCATCTCATGTATTTAGAACACTTAATTGAGATGCTGAAGTTAGAAACCAAATCAATTTCAGTTTTATCCTACATGGAGAGCATGAGAGAAGGACACGTCTATAGGACTCCTCTAGTCCTGCATGGGCTGAGCCACCAGGTAAGGAACCCCTCTACCCCCACAGAGAAGGACCAGTCAAAGAATTGTGTCTCGGCAACCCCATTGATGGAAGCACCTCAGACAAGGTGAGAAAAACTTGGGCGTTAATGACATTAGTACAGCTGTACAAGGCGAGAGTTAAAAAAACGACCCTCAGTTCTCATACTAGAAGTGTGGTTTTTATGGTTTAGCCAGACAATTTACAAACACATCCTATCCTATGCTAAACAATGAGTGAGATTTCTAATTGGTTTCCTAAGAAATCATGTTCGTAACTTCCATAGATGTTATACAAAATGTATTTCTCCTGTATTAATCTGTCCAAATTAATTTTCTGTACACTGCTGGAAATAATGAAGTACTATTCTGGCTAGCATAGTCTTTTTGACATGCACACTGAAAGCTTGGTAAATAAATAAATATAAAAAAAAAATAATACATTTTTCAGTACCTCCTCTGGGACACCACAGGATATGTCTGAACATAGGGTTAAAGAGGCAGTTTGAAATCTCACCCAAGGCAGCAGCGTTTAAGAGCCATAATCATTTGTGAGCTGCTTTGAGAGCCTGTGAAATGCATTGCTGCTTCTGATATGTTTCTTAGGGGACAGATGCCTTACAGAGCATACAAAGGATTAGTTGAGGATATTTGCTTTCATGGTATTTGTGTTCCTTTATATCTTGTAAGTAATATTTAAAGTTAAGCCTATAGAAGGAGCACTGTATCCTTTTGAAGCATTTTCACATGGATGGTTATGCTTTTTCCAGTATTCACAAAGCATGTTTTTGTGAAATATGGGTCTCTTCCCAAGGTCAAATTTGTTCTTCAGTTACACTGTCTCTCCAGCACTGACACTGAGCTGCTGGATGAAATTAAGCCAGTATTTTTTTGTCTTCTCTTTTCTTCCATTTTTTTTTATGTTTCCACCACACAGTATTTGGTACAAGTTCTGTTTCTTCCCATGTTCAGTTACAGCCTCGTACCACCTGCCCTTGGCTCTTAGGAGTAACTATAAAACACGTCCTTGACAATATATGTTCCAGTAAGCAAGGTGAGAAAGGTATGTTCATGATGGGAACACTCCAAATCCACCTATAGCAATAAAAACTAATTCTTAGGTTTAAGATAGTTGGCTATCTATATGTTAGGAAGAATTATTGCTAAATGTGGTTTGATTTTTGGGGGGTGTTTGTTTTTTTAGGGGTGTGGAGGTTTTTTTCCTTTTTAGGGGGTTGTTTGCTTTTTCTTATCCTTCTATCTTTCTTCTTTACAGAGTTTGTTGTTTGTTTTCTTTCCTGAGAAAAGCTGAAGATATCTCACTGGCTTCAGCATGAAATGCAAAATGTTCTGCTTCTCACATTCTCACTAATACTCACCATCATAAAACCAAATCAAAAGGGGCTTCCACAAAAGAAAAGTCTTAAACAATAAATGTGACATGACAGTATTTATTGATTCTAATTCAGGTTAAAAAAAGTTCACAGCTGTCAGATAAAAATATCTGCAGAGCCTATCGAAAAGGGAACTTAAGAAGGAAACCAAGGGAGACAGTCACCACAGAGGCACTTGAGAAAATGCTACAGTTATAAAAGGCACAAATTCATCACGCACACAGCATACATATTCCTGCAAATTGAAGTCACTCTTTTTTTTTTTTTCCAAAACACAGAGGCAGGCATCACTGAACACTGACCTGCACATAACCACAGAAGACACACTATAAGCAGCAGTCTATGACAATGCCTACACGATTTGATTGTAGAAATATTTTGAAAGCAAGACTGCTTTGGCCATCTCATTTTTATCTCTATTGAAGAACAGTCTGTAAGATGAAGTTGATGGTGGTGGAGATGGGAGAGGGAATGTTAGTCCATTTAAACAAAGGTCAGGTTTATTTAGGAACACTTGTAATCTGTGATTTAAGTGTGTTTGCTTCTTGCCTGAGAGCAGTGGCAAGTGACAGCAGATGTGCTATTTGGAATCAAGATCACTACCGAGAACAAAAATGTACCAGTAAAAGGAAAGACAAAGGGCTGCCTCAGATTGCACACTTCCTTGTTTTGTCAATTAATTTATACAATTAGCTTTCAAATACTTTGGTTAACACAGCTTCGCATGCCATGACCTGATCTTTGCAATATACTGTTGCTGTCAGAACAGTGGACAAGCAATTTTTTTTGCAAACTCTTAGGAGCCCTACAGACTATGCACGATAACACAAATCAGTCCATAAGAGACAAATGCAATTATTTCTATAACACATTTTATGAAGCTGGTAAACTGCTGGAACTTTCATGATAATAGATTTCTCATCAAACATGAATAAATTAGAAATATAGCACAACTGGCTACCCATTAAACCAGACTTCATTCCTTTCTTTGAAGGGCTGGCATAAGGAACTTTAAAAAGGTAAGCCAGTGCTAACATTTTTTTCCACCCACGGGGAAGAAACTTGATTCTCTACCTACACTTGTAATATTCTCATCGTACTGGCATCCACTTAGACACAAGTGCCACATATTCCTTTTATGTCGAAGACGTCAAGAAAACAGCAGCAAATTCTTCTTTTTAATCCCATAGTGGTAATAATGTCCACATCATAATCACAGAAAGACACATCTGTAAAGACAAAAAGAGTATTCCTAATGCTTCAACTGTCTGGAAGGAAGACAATCAATAGAGACTTTTGAGTGCTAATACAGATGCTGCAATTCAGACCTCCCAGTTCCACCAGATCTGGCTAGAAATCTGAGGGGATCCAAATTTAATTGAGATTTCAAGCCATATCCACTTTTAGCTGCAGCAGAATAACACAGGAAATACTTTGTGGGCTTTTTATCCAATTTTCTTTCACTGTGAAACTAAGAATATGAAAAGTTTATAATTATGTATACTTTTTTTTTTTTAACTGACCAATGTAATGAAAAGCTTTGGTTATGATTCAGTTCAGTTCTATCTATGCCTAATTTCTGTTTTCCTTTGCATTTTCTGTCCTGTGGCACACAACATTTTCTTGTTAGACTGTGAATAATTTCTGCCAGATTCAGGAGCAAAGGAGAGATACATTTTTGATGTGAGTAAACCCAATTTATCTTCATTAGTCTCATAGATTTTTTCCCCTTTAGAGATATGCAGACTATTTCTAGGGCAGAAGCAGGACTTGAATTCCAAACAGCTTTGACAGAGAAATCATCTGCAAATGCAGTAGTTCTTTATATGTTAAGTATGTACTCACTGTATAGCACTAAGAAATATTGGGCCAAGACTTTCAAAATCTCTTCCTTTAGGTTCCTGTGATTATTTCTGGCCTGAGAATTGTCTGAGTCAAAAGCTCTGAACTTACGCAGTTCCCATTCAGCTTTCAGTTCCTAATTAATTTAGTAAAAAAATCACACTGAGAGAAAGCCACGTAGAAGCAATCTGTGGTAGGCAAATGTCCCAGGCAATTAGTGCTCTATGTGATGCAATGAAAAAGGCCATATGTACACTACTGCACTGTTCTTCTGAGTTAAAGATCTTTATGTCTGAAAAGTTCCCCTATGAATTTTAAAAGGCAGTTATGAGGATATTCATTTGTGATAAAATCCAAGCTGCTGCTACAAGAAGATTTTTAACTGGCACATCAAGTTAAAAAGAATGAAACCTAAGGGCCAGAAACTGATGCCTTGCTCACAAATATTACAGCTCTATAAGTAGTTCAGTGGATTTCCATGGGACTATTTGGGGAATGAAGTACTACTCTGCACAAGCGAGATCATATGCTAGCCCAGAATGTCTGCCTGAGACTGGTGATACAGTTCTTCCACTGTATGCTCACACCAGTTATTGAATACATTCCTGTTACACTTCCCTCTATGTTTTTTTTTACTGCAATGTAATTTTTTAACATATAAATCAACTCTAGTTGAAGGGAGAAGTGCAAAAAACGGGCTCAGAAAACTTCCAGACACATAACTTTCTTAAACTTATCTGCACCAAAGCAGAAATTCCTAGAACAAGGTACCCTGATGTTGATGGTACATCAATGCCAGGAATCTAAGGTTTTGGTGGCTGGGTTGTTTTGGTTTGATTTTGGTTTTTGAGTTCTTTTTTTTTTTTTCCCTTTCTTATGACATTGTTTGAAAGATACCAATCCAGGAAAGGCAGAAGCACCTGCATGTGACTATCCTCTATCCATGGTTCTCTTAGATCTCTCGACCATTTAGGTCCTTGATTAGTTACCAAAAGTGCACAGTCAGTACAGTGCAGCACAGCAGGCATAAGTGGAAGTGCTAATCACATCAATTCAGTTGTCTGGAGAAACTGAAGCTCTTCATCAACTAAGTTGTGTTCAGCATGAAGCAAGTGTTGGGCAGCAGACAAAGTTTGTTCTTTTTTCACGCTAATGCTAGATTTTCAAGCCCATTTTGCCCTATCAGGCAAAAGAAACAGCATCAAGGTGTTCAAAGTATAAACATGTAGATGAAAGGAAGGAAGGAGATAAGAAAATCATGTAGAAAAGTTTTTATGGACAGCTTTAAAACTTTCTGGGGTAAACAGAGGTTAATTTGCCATCTTGCAGCAACTTAGCTAAAAGAGAACTTTGGAGGCAAAGAGATGTCAAACAGGGTGAAAAAGCCTTGAAAGGCTGTGCCTGTACCATCACATCAACACAAGATTCCCCCTTCACAGTCAGGTCCAACAGCCTGATGAGCTATGCTCCTGCACACACCAGCTATAGTCTGGAGCCTGACAGTTTTCTAGGTGAAAGAGATCTGATCCCGCACAGGGACAGACTCAACTCGGATGCACAAACTCTGCCTTTCCAGGCAGTGTGAACACAGCTGGTGAACCTGAAATTCAGCTCCATTCCCAAGGGCAGTAAAAACATTGTTCTTTGACTCACTGTCGAGGAAATAGGCTAACTAGAAATGCTAACAACCTACTCGCATACTTTGGATGGATACAGTGAGTTTGATTTGTCCCTTAGGTGCCCCTAGGTGCTGGCTATCTGGGTGAAAATTATAAACACTAGGAAGATCCTCACCCAGCGATTTGCATGAAGCGAGTATATTCTCTAAGCTATGGATTTCTTTTCCCAGTCTACCACACAGAAAGGCTGAAAACCTTTGTTTATGACTACAGATGAAACTGCCTATGAAGACAAAGTTCAAAAAAAAAGCTGCCTGGAGGAGAAGGACCTGGAGGTGTTGATTGACAGCCATCTGAACATCAGCCAGCAGTGTGCCCAGGTGGCCATGAAGGCCAATGGCATCTTGGCTTGTATCAGAAACGGCGAGACAAGCAGGTCCAGGGAAGTTATTCTGCCTCCATACTCACCATTGGTGAGTACAGAGGTATTTTGTCACTTCTGCTCTGAGTTCTGGACAAAAATCTCAAGGTAATAGCGCTTGTCAGGGTATTCAGAAATTCAACAACAAAAAAGTTACTGCTAGAAGTAGGCCTAGGTTCAAGGGGTTCTTTTTGAATATGTATCCCCTTCCTTTATCCCTCCCCTCTAGCTTCTTCTCTCTACTGTTTTTATCTTCTTCTCAATTCTGGTCTGATTTTGGAGACAGGGAAGCACATGCCAAAAAAAAAAAAAAAAAAGCCCTCAGGTGTGAGGCTTTGCTTTGGCACCTTTTTCAGTTCCTAACCAGAAGTCCCTTTTTGTAGACAAATAATCCTGCCACAGCCATAGAAGTGAAGAAAGTGGAAAATCCAATCAGCTTTAGCAGTCCTGGCACAGACGGCAAGTTCCTCTCCCAGAAGGTTGTAGTGATGGGCAAAGCTGGAACATCCTGTGGGGAGAACATCCATTATCAACATAACACCTTCACTGTAACAGGCAGGATGTAAATCAAGAGATTCTCGCAGCAGAAATGGAACTGGGCTGAAGCAGTTCATGTTGTGAAGAAATACAAAATTTTCTGCTCAGTTAAAAGGAAGAGGAAGAGACACAGGGAAAGGATTCAGAGACTAGTTAAAAAGTGCAGATCTTTCCAATCCCACACTATAGAATTGTCAGATGTGTGCCTTTTCTGAATGTCTATCATATTCCTGTTAAGGGAAAGGCAATTTTAATGAGTAAGGGAAAGTTTATTGTGGCTTTGGTTTAGTGAACTTAAATAAAAACAGCCAACAAAATTTTATCTCATCAGCAAACCAGCAGAAAAAAATATAAACCACTTAAACTACAGAAAGACTTACAATTGATTCAGGTTCTGGCTTCCAAATTTCACTCTCTGGGATTTTCCTCATAGCAAACAGTATCTGAAAATAATTAACATCGTCCAGTAAGTATCACTGAAAGGCAAAAAGGGCTGGCTTCAATTTTGTTTTTTTTTAAATGGCACAATGAAGATAACAATTGAGCACATAAATCTCTGCAAATTCAAATTCTAAAGAAAACTCAACCATTGTACAACTCTGGGGAGTTCTGATATTTAACAAGACACTCATCCCAGTGGAAAGTAGAAACAGTAACAGAAAAAAACTCTATGCTTCGTTAGTCCATGTGAGGTATCAGAACTTGAGTAGTCCTATGGCAACAGGGTAGCATATGACTAAGAGTTAAGTATTCACTCCAGGCAAAGTCAAGTGTGCATAAACTAGCTACTGAATGGGCAACCTATAAGGCCAGGAGTAGCTTGGTTTGCAAATTCTACCATGATGTAAGGAGGAGAAACAGGATCCTGTGAATAACAAAAGAGCACCACGTTCAGCCAGAGAAAAACATGAACAAAAACTCCACAGTGGAACAGTAACCATTCATAGTATCAAAGATAAACGAGATTAGCAGGATAACAAACGTTACCTGAAATTACAGTCATGAAAGACAGCAAGATTAACTTCTTGTATAGTAAAATAAAATTGAGGTGATAATAGTAATGCTTTTCCTATCCCAGGCACTTGTAGATTTAACAAGGCTTGCTGTCTTTCTAAATGGGCTTTTATTCTAGGCAAGACTCACAGACCTTATTAACTTTTCAGTACAGGAGACTGAGAAACACCATTGCACTGGATTTTAAACATATCTTCCTTTCACAGGTAGACGAGGAAAGGAAAACATCATTTTTTTTACCAGTCAAACTCTCTGCTTGCCAGCTTCTCTGCTGAGGCTTATGGAGGTTTTGCTGTAATGTCCTTACCTTAGAGAGGTCATAAAGCACTACCTTTGGAGGTTTCAGGGAGAGGTTAGGTATAATCTTCACAAATAGGGCAGTGTAGGGACAGCTGATACCTATCTTTTAGGGCAGGGTTACAGGCTAGATGAACTCTCCAGATCTCTCCCAGGCTGATTTCTGTTCTACAACTGTATTTTTTAGCCACAAGGTTCCCTTTCCCTTCACCATGTAGAAGAAAGGTGAAATTTCTCTTGCTGTTCTGTAAAACAGACATATTTAAGTCCTTGTCCAATGACTTTTTGTAAGGTTGTCTCAATGGTATACCACTATGTCAATAGTATTGCTGGAAACAGTTAAAGGAAGGAACTGGCTTGGTGTGTAGAGCTGCAGAACTGAACTGGTCCTAGCAAGGATAACAGCCATGATCTCTCAGTACAATGACTAACACTTCCATTTGGGGGAAAAATTACTAGGTTAGAATGTGGGATTTCTGTCAAAGGATTTCATTCCTGGGACCAAAGAAGAGTTTGATGAAATAGCCAGAGCCATTACTAAGTATTCCAAATCTAAGTGCAAAACCTTCATCTTTTTTGGAGTCTACCTTCCTTTGCAGGGATTTGCATCAAGATTTCAGAACGGCTGAAGCTGTCAACACTCGGTTCCCATTTCACCTCCAATGAGGTCATCTTTCATTTTCCACAGGACATTTGACAGTGCCCCTGTTTTTTGCTTGCATTTATACCTCTCTGGCTGCTCTTTCTCCAGCCTGTACAGCCCCCTCCATGTATCCGCTCCACTCTGTGGCTGTTTCTGTGCCAGCAAAATAGATCCTGCCGATGGGCTGCCGAATAATCCTGGAGGGGTACAAGCAGTAAGTCGCATCAGCCGCATTAGGAAAAGATAACTGAAATCCTTGGGTTAATATTAGAATAGAAGTATTTTAAATAACACTTAAACAGCACTTAAAGACAGCAACTTTCAGTGAGCTGAGCTGGAAGGGGAAGTCTGCGTTGCGTTTCATTTCTTCCAGTAAACACACCAATGTTCATATTTTCTAAGCATTTACACTGCAATTCTTGCAATGTTATTTCCAGTTGTGAATCTAGTGCTTGTAGGTGTGAAGGACAATCAGCTTGAGAAAAGGCTTATTCTACCTTCAGGATTTGGCCAGTGTGGTAAATACCAATGCTAGGCATTACTGGCAACAGTGTAGCATTCTGAAGTATAGACCCATGACAGCTAAAGAAAAAAGCAAACAAGAAGTAAAAAGGATTTTTTAACCCTATTTTTTGCCAGATTTTTCAATAATTATCATTAAAATTACTTTAAAAAATAATGCCTCCATATGCTGTTCAATACAACTGCTTTATTGCTCCAGGTTCTTTTTAAATTGCGAAAACTTACATTTCAAAATTAGAGCCATGCCACCACATTAAAAGCTATGTACCTGAATCCAATCACTGGTCCGACTAGGAAGCTGTTCTCTTTTCAATAAATCTTATTTTAATGCAAAAACTTATGTTGGAAAGGACTGTACACGATGGCACACTGATTACTATATTAAGCCTTGACTGCAGAAAGGAAAGGAACAGTCCAAAGAAATCACTCATTACTGTCAATGTTGGCAGGAATTAAGTCTCTGCCAGTATTTATTAAAAAACAGCTAAAGATGTGCCAGAAATGGTAACACCAATTTCAAATACCCAATGCCAGTTTTGCAAACAGAGCATGAGAGCTTCTATAGGTCCTTTCCAAGAACCTGGTCAGTTCTAATCAGCAAATAACAAAAGTGAGTAAAACCTGCTAATGATAGTGTACTCATCCATCGTGAAGCCCAACTGAGACAAATGGAAGGTTATAATATCTGCCTAAAATATTCCCTAGTGATCTTAAAGGTATAAAGCAAAACAGTGATATAGGACTTAGGACCCTTTCTGAGGATATTTATTAACTTGGTCTTATGTTAGTGCTCCAAAGCCCACTATATATAGACACTGTACCTTCCATACTGAGTCATTATGCCTGGGGGGAAGTAGGCTGTGTAGCAGCCCCCAGAATACTGCTCTTCACACCAGTTCTTCTCTTCATAATGCACTGGCTGTAAAACAGAGATTAATTCACTCAATGAAAGGACAAAGTCTCAAGGAAGCTAATAAAAAAAAAAAGAACTGAGGGAACAGTGAATAAGAATAGCGCATGATTTGTTGCATGTCAGTATCTGACAAGATGAGCACATTTAACAAGTCTCTTAAAGCAGCATGGATCTGACACGATAAGCCTTAATTTCAGACACTGCTAGGTATTTTTTTAAAAAAATCTAATCTGTGCACTGTAGAACGTAATCTTCTTAATCTGTCAATGTAAATTTATGTTTTGAGCCCAAATTTATGCTTTGAGCCATGTAAAGCAAAATTAACCTCCAGTGTACACAGGTACAATAATTGTAATATGTATATTGGATACAAATATATCTCATTAAAAAGACCAAGTATGGCACTTGCATGGTTATGTGTACAATATAGTTGTGTTTAAAATCATGTAATCTCGAGATTGGTTTCTACAACATTTAACTTTTGTAAAATTGCCCTTAAAGGATAGAGGGCATTGATCACATAAACTAAGTGAGATCACACAAATCCCATCAGTTATTTACGTAACAGGAAGGAGAAAGGAAAGACAAAAAGAAAAACACATGCAGCAATAGATGTTTCTTCTGTTTTAGAAAGAAGAAACATTATGCTCAACATAAACTGAGAGGGCATAAGCCTGTCACATCTGAGAACAGTAGAGATGTACAGTGGTAAGCACTGTGAATGCCACCCATGAAGATGGACAAAAATGTATCCACCTTTTAACTGTTTCATAAGCTCATTCTTGCCCTGACTGTCAAACACAACCCAAGACTTGCCATAATCTCCTCTCCACTCCTCTACAGAGGACAGCAAGCACTCCCACAGTAGGTACATTTTCTGTAACACTACATAGTGCTGTGCCAGAGCAATGCTGCATTCCAGTTTCATTTTGCCCTTCTCCAACACAAAAAGTCTGACAAAAGATGCTGTTGTTTAGACTGTTTGCTTACATGTAAAGCTTCCTCTAATCCCAGAACCTTTGCATAGAGCTCACACAGCCTTGTTTTCCTGCAAGAGAAAAAAAAAACAGATCTCTGTAAGGAAAGAGAAAACCATCTCAAATATGTCCTGGTTTCCAGAGAACAAGTATCAATAACTGCTTGAACCTGAGGTTCCAGCTTTTGGGGATCTATCCTAATTGCTCAGCCTCTGGATCACTAGAAATAACTTGCTCAAACTCCTATGCTGCATTAAGTGCCACTTTTACCAGCAGTTATATAAGCTTTTCCCTTAAGATGCTTCCAGCAGCCCAAATTCCAACATTATCTGAAGTTTGTCTAAGCTATTTGGAAAAGAAGGTAGTGCATTGCACTTTTTTGTCTTGGCACATAGACTAATTTATGGTTTGTTCCTACAAAGATGCACATGTTGATAGCCTGAGGCTCTCAGGGAATCAGTACTTTATATCTATATCTATAAAATATCCTCCTGTTTTGGTTTATGAGTCTATAAATCCATGAGTATACTTCATTCTGTAGCAAACCCCAAGTGCAGATCTGTTTGTTTCTACAATCTTTTGGGTCTTACAGTTTACTGTTAGCCGCACTGCACCAATTGCCAAAACCAAGAAGATCAAGATGAAATAATAGTTAACAACTATGTAAAAGAAACATGCAAACACAACACTGGAAAGAACATTACATCTGGAAGCAAATCTTTTGCTTCACAGAAAGTCATGCTGGGCACAGAAATAGATCAGTCCTAGCTCTGTAATTGTATGGGCTACACTTGCGGCTATGAAAGCATATGAGGAAACTGTATCTATACTGCTGTATGAAGCAACCCAGCTATGCAGAAGCTCAGCTATATCCACGAGCAGCTGAATTGAAAGAATGCAATAGAGAGGAAATTGGGGGGAAAAAACCAAACAGGTAAACCTAAATGGCTTTGAAGAAGGTGTCATCCTGTGCAGACTGGGGCTTCAGTAGGAAGGTGAAAGTTGCTACAGTTCAGAAAGAGCTGTGGCCCTGGTAATTTTGCTGCTGGCAGGTGTCAAGCCCAACAGCAGCAGAGGGGAAGGAAGCAGCCTCTTCATTGTGTCCCACGGCAGAGGACAAGGGTCAGCCTGCTCCAGAAGCAGAAATGCATGGTGACAGTGACTGCCCAGGAGAACTCAGAGAGCTGTGGAATCTATATATGAATATCCTCCTACAGTCGGGGAATACGAGAACCCAGCAACAGCCATAACAAAAGGCAACATTTCCTCCATCTCTCTCTCTCCCCCTAAGCAAGGTGATCACTAACCCCTGCAGACTACCAGTACACTCCCAGGGTCTGAACAGAATAAAGCTATTTTAACAGCATGATCCAGCAAAGCCTTTGCTGAGGTCTGCCCATTACCCTTCACAAATGCCCACCAGCTCCTGCTTTCAGGGCAGGTCAGTAACATCATGGGGCTCCACAGGAAAGTGAGTATTACCTTGGGACCCATCTGCTTCTGCTTCTGCTTCTGCTCCTCCCGGTACCGTGATAGGTATGAGAAAGACCTCTCTAGATATGCCTGTGCCCTGCCCTTTTTTCACACGTGACCTGCAGATCCTCCAGGGAGCCTGGAAATGGCATACCAGAAGCTGGTAGCGATTCTCATGTTTGGTCAGCTGCAGGGCTCCAAGAAGGTTACAAGTTCATTGCTGCTTGTTAACTACATTGCTAATTCAGGTAACATTTGTTTAAGATAGCTGTGCAAAAGAAAATATTAAGCTTTAGGTCAAGGCCATCTTCAGGCTATTAAGAAATTTTGACCTTGGAAGGAATTATTTATCCATAACAAGGTACTATTTGACAGAGAAAACACCATAGAAAAGTAGTTTCTAAAGGACTGAACTGTACCGACAGTAAATCGTCACTGAAGACATTCACTCTAATAAAAGCAATCCTTGCAGATGTGGTGGTCTCTCTGCAACATCTGCACTTTTTGTCCCAGAAAAGTTTAAATAAATATTTGTTTATGAATTTATGGCTAATGCTAACACAGAAGATATGGAATAGGCAGTGAGTAAAATCCTTATTTTTGGCTTTGGGCTCAGCCACCAGCACTAATCAAAAGGAAAGTTACGCCTGAAGCTACCTAGGTACAGTACTCTCAAGGGTCACACTGTGCCTGGTGCAGAAGTGGTGCACATGCAGACACTTACGTCTTCTCCCTGATCTCTTATTCCATGGTGGTGTATAATGCCAACACCTTTGTTGCACAGCTGTGAAAGGTAGGGCTAAATTTAACCACTGCGATTATTCCTTGGCACCTGTCCTGGGAAGACCAGCTGGAAGACAGCAGTGAGTTTTACTCCCTTCAGTCTGGCTTAGGCTGTAAAACAGTTTCCATCCCCTCCCACAAGCAGTGTTCCCAGTCATACTTTAGGATAGCTGCATGGACTCTACAACTCACTCTTCATATACAAGGATCACCTAAAATATAACCCTTTCATCAACAACAGAATACAGGGAGAGCTCAGCTTGTGTTCACAAGCAAACACAGCATCTCAGTGAGACGCATCCTCTACCAGGTGCAACAAGAAGGTGTCCTCAGAAGAAATCCCTCCCTGCAAACATCATAGATCATAGCACCGGTTTAAAAACACAAACTGGTTGCATCATGAGTGTATGCCAGGAAAAGGTCTGGGTTCACACTTTGCCTTTTCCTGGACCCCAGTTTCCACTAGAAGGAAACTTGTGTTCATGTGCAGAAGAGGAGCTGCACTGCAGCCCAGTGGGTTCCTGCCTTGGCTGGATGTGACCAGGACTGCAGGAGTCAGAGAGGCATCCCTGCCCCAGGGTACCTCTGTTGGGTACCAAACCAAGCATATTCCATAACCATTATTTACCAAAGCAAAGTCCTTCCTAGTCTAAGGCTTATTCCTCAAAGGACAAGAGTTCAAAATCCTTTTGCATAAAACGTGGCTGTAGTCAGATAATCATGCTGATGCTTTTAACAGTCAAGGGAAACCAACCTTTCTTTCATGGTGCCCTGCTTAGTGCCAGGATAGGCCTTCCTTACACAGAAAGAGAAGCTGTTCTCAAATACTGGAAATGCTCAGTTACATCTAGTGTATTGACACACAAGATAAGACGCCATTTGGTGTGTCTGATGGCTTAAAATGCCAGGCACACTGGATCTCAGAATGTCTACACTACTTTTATCATCAGTCACCTGCTGGGGGGTCTATCTCAAAGTCTGAGTGCTGAGGAAAAAGGCTACTTTGTCCATTCCTGCCAAAGCTAGAAGTGTCCTGTGGTATCAGGCTGTCATTTGAAAAGACTGGGGTATTAACAACCCCATTTATACCCATTAGCCCTAGACAACTAAACTGCCTGCAAAGCTAATCTGAGATGGCTACATCTTCCCTAGTCAGACTAGCTATTATTGTAAAAATGTTTACCTGGACAAAGTATTCCTAGTGGCATGCTTTCAATATCAATGTATTTTCTTGATATCAAAATATGGTTCTGCTCATATCCACACTCTCTACTTGAAGCTTTAATTTGATCAGATATTGTTAATCACTGCGATGGAAGAAATTCATATAAACAACAGTAATAAACAAAAGAGCACTACTGTATGCAGAGATTTGTTTCAACAAGACAGTAAAAGGGACCTTCATCTGTGCCCGAGGGTCATTTCTTTTCCCGTAACTGAGGGTGAAGAGCTGTAGGCTTTTTGACCCATTCATGATGCTGAGGTCTTGTTCATGGCAGCTACATCAGCCTCAAGGTTGCACTAAGTTACTGACTCTAAAAGAACACTCCAGGATGACAAGAAAAAAAAAAACAAACAACCAAGCATAGTCCCTTCTGACAGGCTTCCAAGGAGTTCAGTGTGCTTACAGGAAGCCAGAGTGGTAGCAGTGGGAAGCACAAGACTGGCCCTGGACCCTTTTCAGTGAGGGCAGCAGAGTATCTACATTGCTTTCATAATCAGAAGCTTAGAGCAGTCCTTTTGCTAGAGTCACATAAGCAGAACAGCCCTGCTTAAATATGAGAACCAGGATACCAGAGATCCCACCAGCAGCAGGCTGGGAGCACAAGAAGATGGGAGGGGACACAGCCGGGATATCTGACACAATCTAACTGACCCATACCATAAGTTCAGCATAAAAAGCTGGAGAAGAAAGAACAGATGTTCAGAGTGATGGTGTTTGTCTTCCCAAGTGACCATTACACATGAGAGACCCCTACTTTCCTGGAGAATGCTGAACACCTGCCTGCTGATGGGAAGGAGTGAATGAATTCTTTGTTATGTTCTGCTTGTGTACACAGCTTTTGTTCT